>NW_024070212.1:75552346-75779974 GCF_014754425.2 Oryx dammah
CCTTTACAGCAGATACACTTTGTGCACTTGCAGCCCCTCCAGAAGGCTGAGTCAGCCTGGGTTTGCTGCTGGCGCCAGACTTTGCTGAGCCCCATGCATAGCATGGGGAGACACACCTACTGTCCACCTGCTCTGAGTCATAAAACTGCCACACTGCTGCCAGACCTGCCAGCTCTGCGATCTCTTCCGGTGCCACCGCACCAAGAGAGGTCCTGGCCATATATGGCAGGGGCACCGGGCAGTGCCTTTCCCTAGCCTGCCTTCCCGCTGGACTCTGCCGTGGGACAACTAGACAGGTCGAAGCTAAAGGTCCAGAAGTTTCCTCTGCTTTGGACCAGGTGGCTGGGGAGACAGAAACAGAGGGCAGCCTAAAAGCCACGGGCTCAGACCCGAGAGGAGAGTCAGCCCACGAACATGCAGTGGAAGTGTGTGGGATTACCCTGGCCACCAGGATGAAGCCAGAGAGATCAAAGTGGGGGGTGGGGGTGGGGGAGGCAGGGGGAGAGGGCAGCGAGGGAGGGGACTGATGAAGTTCCATTAAATATTTCAGGCTTGAGGCTGTATACCATTTGACTTTTAGGTTTATCATTGAGAGTCTTTCATCTGAAAGGTTCCTACTTTTTTCCTGAATAAGGGGTTCCTTATCTGCCTAACATTCTCCAAACGATTGCAAATCTTGATATCTCCTAAAAATGCACCCTTTGTGTACAGTTTTCCAGAAGCACTCTCATTTGCCGTTTTTCTGTTGCCAGGACTCACATCAGTGTAATAGTTGGGTAAGAGAGCCAAAACGAAATGAAATCTAAACCTTCTATTAAGGTACATGGCAATAATTATGTTAACCTGCACATGGGATGTGGCCCATGTGTGCTGGAGGCCTTGAAATTACCATGGATGTTTTTGTGTGTTTCCCCTTAGAAAATCCTAAGAAAGGCTATTTTATGCTCTATATAGGGCACCAGGATTAAACTACTAGTACTGGATTTTTGGCACAGCAGTAAAGAACCACCTGCCAATGCAGGAGATACAGGTTAGATCCCTGGATCGGGAAGATCCCTGGAGAAGGAAATCGTAACCCATTCCAGTATTCTTGCTTTGAAAATTCCATGGACAGAGGAGCCTGGCGAGCTACAGTCCATGAAGTCACCAAGAGTGAGACACAACTGAGCGACTAAGCACACACATACTGGGTTTCTGCAGAGGAAAGATTCACGAAAGTGCTCAGAAGTATTACCAGTTTAAACACCGAGGCTACCACTCCCATTTCCGAGGGACTTCGTGGTGACTGCCTCCAAGAAGCTGTGGTGACCGGAAATGCATCCTTTTCCCCTCAAGTAACACAAAGCGTTATGAATGTCTAAACAACTTAAAGATGACTGCTCTTCACCTTTTTAAAAAAGTTCTCTCAAATTTCAGGTGAAAACCATTAACTGAAGATGTCGAGCAAGACAGCCAGTACCAACAACATCGCCCAGGCACGGAGGACTGTGCAGCAGTTGAGAATGGAAGCTTCCATCGAGAGAATAAAGGTAAGAGCCTCGAGTGGGCTAGACGTGTTCCTCACCATCTCCCTCTGCTCTCCTGAGGCCAGGCCATATTTCTGAGAAGATAATGCCATATAATTCAGCCAGGTGCCATGATTTCCTCTGAGCAAGCTGAGAGTTTCCAAATGTTAACTTTCTTTTCTACATAGCATGGGCAGGCCAAAGTGTCTGAAGTGAGCCTGTCTGTTTGGACAGAAAACCTAAAACCCATGACAGGATTTCCTGAGGACTTGCTTTCCCTGGGCACACACGGCTGAGCCTTCTGGCACTGTTTTCTGCCTGGGGACAGGGGTTCCAGGTGGACTTTATATAAACACCCTCGTCAGCCCTCTGGAATGTATGAAGTGTTCTGAAGTTATCACTGCAGCCGAGGGAGCCTTGCATAACAAGTCAACGGTCGGGTGTCCTTTTGAGGAGAAGGCACTTTTTCAGTGTGTGTGAACTTTGATGACCACAGTCTGCATCCAGGGCAAATAGTGCCAGCCTTAGTTGAAACCTGGAGGAAACCAGAAGGCATCTGATGGGTCACCTGACTTAAAAGTCATTTCCCCAAAAATCTCCAGAGAGGGCTAAGCAGTGAGTGCCTTGGAATGTTGTGAGTAATGCTGTTTCCTAGATACTGAAGCAGTCACCTGATAAATTCCTCTGGGCCTGGAGATAGTCACCTGTCTTCAAAACAGGAGGCTGCCTGTCCTGTATTTGCCAGGCCTCAGCTGGCCTGTGCCCCTGGCCTGAGGACATTGATCTGATGATTCTAACGGGTCTCCTACCCAGACCCCTAAAAAGGCATGGTATTTCCATTTTTAACTCATGCCAAAGTAAGGTGCTACATCTTTCCATGCTGGTTTTGTCCCTCTTTTTATTTCCCCAAGCCCAGTCTTTAATGGTAAATCTTGACACTCTACCAAAATATGGCTCTGTTCTTCCTGAGATTTGGCTCTGAGCCCTTATTTCAGTGCTTTAACTCTGTTCTGCTCTGCATTCTAATTTTTTTTTTTTAATTGGGTAGAAGCTAAGATACAGCCTTCCTTTGACTCAGATGTTTTTCTTTTTTCCCTCCTCCCAACTTTTTATTTTGAGAAATTTTAAACCTACAGAAGAGTTGTAACAATAGACACCCATATACTCTTTACCAAGATTCACCAATTAGCATTTTACCATATCTGTTTTCTGTCTCTGCACACGTACAAAACTGACGTAATTTTTTCTTGAAATTTCTTGAAAGTTATTTGCAGACATCATGACTCTTCACCCCTAATACTTCACCATTTGTCTCCTAAGTACAAGGGCATGTTCCTCTACATAACCACAGTACAATTATTACACTCAGGATCAGCTGCTGATATCTAACACACAGTTTGGTTTTGAAGATTCCAGGCCCCTCACTTTGCAGAATGGGCCTCACTGCAAATGAGATTGTTTGCTGATGATCAAATTCGGGCTAAAGGTTTTGGCAGGAATACTAGCTGGCTGGTGGCATGTCTTCTGCCCTCAGCCTAAGAGACAGCTGATGTCAGTTTGATCACTTGGTTGAGGAAGGGCTTATCTGCCAGATTTCTGCATTTGGAAGTACCTTTGCCCTCTCTATGTAACAGGTAACCTAGGACTGATACTTCAAGACTCTGGTTATCCTGTTTTCCAACAGCCTTCCACCCAGTGGGTTAGCATGCAAATACCTTTCGAGTTTGTAAATATTCTCCTTTTAAAATTTTTTTTTTATTTAAACAGTTGATTTAGAGTGTTGTACCAACCTCTGCTGTACAGCAAAGTGACTTAGTTATAAACTTATACATTCTTTTATATATATATATTTTCTTTGCCATTATGGTTTATCACGGAATATTGAATATAGTTCCCTGTGCTATATACACTAGGACCTCATTGTTGCTCCATTCTAAATGCAATAGTTTGTATCTGCCAACCCCGAACTCTTAGTTCATTCCTCTACAAGTCTGTTCTCTATCGATAAATCTGTTTTGTAGATAGACTCATTTGTGCCGTATTTTAGATTCCACATATAAGTGATAGCATGTGGTATTTGTCTCTTTCCGACTTATTTCACTTAGTATGATCATCTCTAGTTGCCTCCTATAAATATTTTGTTTCCTTGGGCTTGTCTACACACCAGGTTTCAAAGGCGTCAGCAGACCTCATGTCCTACTGTGAGGAACATGCCAGGAATGACCCTCTGCTGATGGGGATACCAACTTCAGAAAACCCCTTCAAGGATAAGAAGACCTGTACCATCTTATAGAGAAGTAGTGAAGTGGATCCTCCCCTCTTCTCAACAAAGCAAATGATGAGCAGCTCCTTGAAAAGATTTACCTTCAGCTTATTTGGTAACCACTGCTAATAACGAAAATGCTCTTAACTTGGAATTATGGACTCTGAAGATTTTATCTTCCAGGTTTTTCTTTCTCTAAAATGCCTTTTACTGAATTAATACAGAATAATCTTGTTTTCCATTTGTTAACTACGGTGTCCTATTAGTTACTGCTGAAGGAAAGTTGGTCTGGCCTTTAAAAAGAAAACAAATACATCAGTGATCCAGTTAAAACCTAAATTACCTAAGCAGTCATCTAGATTAAAATGCCAAGGATAACTGGTCCTAAAATTTTTGTCGTAGTCTATTCTTAATAGAGTTGTGCCAATCTGTACAGTATATGTGGGTGAGAAATGTTTTGTGTATATATATGTGTGTGTTTGTATATACACATCTCAAAGCTTATTTCCCAATTAAAATGTCTCTCCCTCCATACTCTCAGTTCAGCTCCAGAAGTTATACCTTTATCTCAAGCTGTGTGTAGGTAGAATTAAACTCTTTTCTTGTAGTTATTGTACAAAAAGAACACCCTACAGCCTGTATTCATCGTAGTTGAGTAATGAAGTCATCTCTCTCCTCTTAAAACCGTGCTGACCTGCCAATCAAAATTTTTAAACTGAACTAAAAGCCCTTTTATAATATGAGCATTCTTTCACCAAGGGATTTCAGGTTTCAGTGATCCCGAATCTATCTAGGAAAGGGGAGGTGGCCCTTGGAGGCACCCTGGGCAGCTGTGCCGCAGGGCTCATGGTCTCTGATTGGGGGTAGACCCCTGAAATTCCTACTCTAACGATGGGAACTAGAGAGAGCAGCCATGAGCCCGGCCCAGAGCAGAGCAGGAATACGTGAAAACCAGCTGTTCTTTGTGGCCTAACTTTGTGATTTAGCTCGCTTTCTCTGCCTTCCCTCTTATCTTTCCTCTGCAGCCAGATCATGTCTTCAGAGTTAATGTCCACCTCCCCAGCCCCAAGTGGGTAGATCATGGTGGAAAAGAAATATACAAAGAATGTAAAGGTATCCGACACGTAAGCTCTTTTCAAGTATCTGCAGCATCTGCATCATCCCTACCTGGTCCTCACACCATCAGAGGGGCTTGTTTCACTACTTGGGCTCACAGTTCCTTGATTTTCCTTTGGGCCTGGATATTACTGCCACACACACCCAGAATGGCTAGTGGGGATCCCCAAAGAAGGTTGTCTCCTGTGGTAGAGGGCATATTGTTAACTAAGAGGAGGAGAGGGTATTTCTAAACACTTATTTATGGGCCCAAACCATGCACCAGACCTTTGATATTTTAATTCCGCTTCCATTCATTAAAAATTACTAATGAAAAGTTAAAAGTATTCTCAGAAAGGATTCAACCCCAAGAAGGAATTACTTACAATGGTTTTCCCTGGTTCTGTACAGTCTTGCCCTGCAGTGCAAGCCTGTTTTTAAATCTAACACCTGAGCTTTATGTTAATTGTGGGTGAACAAATACAGTACTGTTTTCAGACTGCTTGAATCTATTCCATATTTCTGCAAGTCACCTATCTGCAAGCATTGTGAACTGCCCTCCCTCTTCCAGGATCATGTGGAAATCATGCCACTGCCCTTACCTTCTTGTCATCCACACTTGGTTCTGCAAAGGGCCCAGTTTCCAAGTATAATATAGGCACCTGTTGGTGGAGAAAGGTTTTTCCTTTCAAAAGGTGAAATTTGAAATATACATTAAGACAACTTTACATGTACTGCATCACTTAATGAGACATTCTTTTTTTTTTTAATAAGTGTATTTTTCTACTGATAGTTTCAGAACACTAATCTTATTTTCACTCTGATTTTTACCATGTTTCTTTGAATATTTATAATGTAGCTTGTTACAAAATATTTTCATGAAATTACTTTTATTATACTGTTATATACACATTTTTGGTAGCAAGCATAGTTTATTCTTTAGTACTAAAACATGTTCTTTTCCCTATTAGAAAACAAGTATGGTTTGCTATATATTTGTTAATATGCTTGTAGTGGTAACGAATGGACTTGAGGTCCCAGGAGAATTTTTTTTAGTTTTGCTAGCCAGATATCGTAAAGGCTACAAGTATGAACATCATATAACTTCCTAACCAGGTGTAGGGCATGTTTAAGAAAAGTGATATTAAGTCCTTTGATGCTGGACCTAAGGGGGAAAAAATTGTAGCTAAGTGTTGATTTACTTATTATGAGACGTCTATGTGAGAAAAATATAATATATGTATACATATATATGATATGCAGAAGTCACTTTTATTTATCAGGCTTTATTCTACTAGTAAAGCCACAGTTTAACTATTAGACAGCAGCTGGTTTATAATGATGGACAAATGCCCAATGTGTGTTATTTTTTCCAAACTACCACTATAATGACACAATCACTCATGTACATGCAACTTCCTGGCTTCATATCTATGAGGCTATTTAAATATGTTCACTATACTTTGTCTTTAATTCTGCTTCTATTAACAGTGATCTCTTTTTCCATTCTTGATTCTTCTTTAGTTCATCATTAATCTGTCCAATTGACACCTCAGGACCATGGCAAGAATTTCATGACTCCAAAGCATTTTACAAATACACACTTTTTTTTTTAAACAGAGAGAAACACTTTCTGTACCATGTGGTTCACAAGATTTAGGTTTTTTCTAAAAAGAATCAGGTTTTTACATTTCCTTATTATTAAAATGAAAAGTGCCATACTAACCCCTTAAAGCAAAGACCTAATTTGCTTTCTCTCTTTTGGGACTATTTTTGTACTTTACTAATCTTTCAACTATCCAAAAAAAAAAAATTATACCAATGATTTAGTAATTTTGAGGCATAAAGTTAGTTTAGGTAGTGGAAGATGTGCCAAACTTTCCCTCCATATGCCTTTGTCTCAATTTGCAACTAAGATAGTGTCATCTGAGTGATTACACTGAATTTTAAGAGCTATATAGGCCTAAGAAGTGAATCACAGTACATGTGGGTCCTTTCTCAATAAATGTAATACCAGAGTGTGTTGTGACTGTATTGACTTTTATGGTAGATCTGTTAATAGGAAAAAAAAAAAAAAAACATTGAAGTAGAGTTATCTGTATGTTAAAATAGAGCACTTACCTAGAGCTGGGTGTCCTGGATCGCTGTCTAGCTAATCCTGTGTTCCTGTGTTGTGTGACTTTGGACAAGGCACTCCATCTCTCTGAGCCTCCATTTCACCATCTGTAAAATAAGGGGCTTGAAGTAGCTGATGGCTGATACCCTCTTGTTCCGTCCAGTGGCCTACCCCTCTACTGGTCCTGCCAACATGTTGGTGCTATACGCTGCTTCAAATATAAAATCAGTTTGTCTATTGTGTGTGCTCATTTAATAGCTTATGAAAGGCCTTTTTGTTATATGGCTTTTTTTTCTAGTTTTATGAACTTGATTACTGTAATAAAGTCTTGTTTGTAGCCATGTAACTATAAACATAGTCTCTTGATGTCTCAGTAAATTTGCATTTGATATATTAGTTGATGGGATTGTTGTTTTAGGACATTCTTTGACTACTTATCTGTCCAGCATCTTATTAACCTAAGTATTGTGATCGTTGTTTGGAAATCTGTTCTCTGGAAAGAATAAAAGCATTTACTTCACAGCTAATGTGTTTGCAGATTTGAAAAACAGTTTCATTAAAGCACCATTGCTCTCTTTACTGGGTCTGGCTCATTGAATCTTCCTACCCATATTTTGCTCAATAAACTAACAGAAGACCAGTTCTCCTGCCTTTTTCCTGCACTCATTCAGTTAACATTTTCTGAGTACCTGTTAAGAGCCAGGTATGGAACTAAAGCTCTGATTATACTCAAATGAATAAGGCTTACAGTAGCCTGTGAGAAGCTCACAGTGTAGAACAAAAGATGGGAATGACTCGTATATAAACTAATACTACCATGGGCAATGTGCCTGAACTCAGGGGAACACAGTGCTGTGAGAGTCCAGAGGAAGGAGGGCTGCCTCTGCCACGGCAAAGTCTTGACAAAGCTTCCAAGGGAGGTGGTGTCTGAGCTAGGTCTTGAAAGATAAAGAAACCCTGCAGTCTTGGGAGGGAATTGCAGGAGAAGGAGAAAAGTGAGCTCAAAGGTAGTGTGCAGAGCATCTGCCATACCCCCTTACCCACCCAGCAACAGGAAGAGGGTGGAAGTTGTTAAGGAGGAGGAGTGTAATGATTCACTGTGTGGAAGGCTGTTTCCCATCCTGAGACCTGGCAATGACCATGGAAACAGATAATAAATGGAAAGGTCATCAGACTTGATGACTCACACTCACCAAGTGTTTGCTGAAGGTATCCTGCCTCCTGCCCAGTCCCTTCCTCCAGGGCTGGGATTCCCTCAGAGATGAAGGGAGGGATGACACCATCCAGAAAGCCGCTGGAAGGGAGAAGGCAGCCAACAAGGTTTTGGGCTGGGCAAGCCACAGAGATGTTCCCTGCTTCAGAAAACCAGCACTCACGTACTGTCAAAGTGTCAGGGCAGAGATAGCCACTCAACCCTTTCTAGGAAAGGACTGAAGCATTTGGATACTGCAGTCATGAAAAATAGGCAGCAACTGACCAGCACTTTCATGGTTGAAACCAAATTACCAGAAGTTGCTGTGACTTGCAAAGGCAGATGATTGTATTGGGAGGTGGTAGATGGGATTTGGGTAGGGCTTCCCTGATGACTCAGCAGGTAGAAACCACCTGCAGTGCAGGAGAGACAGGTTCAATCCCTGGGTCAGGAAGATGCCCTGGAGGAGGGAACAGCAGCTCACTCTAGTATTTTTACCTGGGTAACCCCATGGACAGAGGAGCCTGGCAGGCTACAGTACATGGGGTCGCAGGAGTCAGATATGACTGAGCGACTAAGAACACAACATGCTTAGGGGAGAGAGGATGAAGTTGAAGTGAGAAGACTAAGTAAATATGGCAGATGAAATGGTTCATGATCTAAACGGTATAAACAAAGAAGTCCAGCCTGCTGGTGACGGGGGAGCTAAATGTGGAGATGCTGGCCATCTCCCAGCTCTCCTGGGCATGGCCTGTGGTCAACTTCTCATTGGCAAGGGTCTGTTACATATATACGTGGACACTCACCATAAGCCTTCATACTTGGAGCTAGGGTATTTCTGCCTCCTTTTCTATGTTTACATTTACCAACTTTGAGCTTACGACTCTTGACTGTGCAGAACCTACCCAATCATAAGCTCTAGCCACTGTTGCATAACCTGGCATGACTATTGCCTTTAGCTTGATTTCAGAGCCTGGCCCTGCTTGCTTGTCAACCCCTTTACCGCTGTGAGCAACAAATAACCTTTGCCTTCAGACACTGCCCCAATTACTGTTCCCTTATCTGAGTCAATCACATCTATTAAAGGCCCTTTAGCTATAAGCCAGCCCTAGGCAATCATAGACAGTTGGTCTCAGGAACCCACACCTCAGCTACTAATTTTTTAAGAAACCAATAATTTCTCTGCACTGGAAGAAAATGTCATCCAAATAAGTTCATCCTGAAATGCTGTATGACTATTAGTATTAGTATGACTATTAGTCTGAAGACTACAGGCACTGTAAAATAAAACTATCGAGAGAGAAATGCTTAGCACAAAGGAGCAAAAGTTCGCCATAAAGTTTTAAGTATATTGAGAATTTTACATATGAAGCATTTTTATACCCTATGAATCCTCCTAGAGAATCTGTTCAATTATGAAAGTAAATAATTGGAATGGCTGAGCTATATAATGGTAAGGTCTTGAGTTTGGAAATTAAATCTGCAGCAGATACCTAGGTATAAATTGCTATTTCTAGTCTCTAGATCCAATCATACACCCATTTTTACATACGCACACACACTCCACACATACATGGCTTAATGACAGAAGTGGGAGCTCCAGCCACAAAAAGACCTATAATCTGGTCCTCACATAGAGCAACCAAGTGTCACCACAAGCACCCTGTGGATCTGTAAATTGGCATTAAATTGGGGGTGGGGCAGGCCTAAAGCAGTCACTCACTGAACAAGTTGTGATACAAAGTTTCCTCTTAGACAAACAAAAAGTAAGCCAATTTACATTTTCAAAAATGTGGGTGTGTAATAGCACAGCTTGGACATGGCAAAAATGGCTAAGAAGCCTTGTGGTATATCAGAAGGCAAGCATCCCTTTGAAGAACAGTGCTCCAAGAACCATCCACATGCAGTCGATCCTTCCTACTTTTAACCTTGAGACATTTCCCCAAGGCCAGTGCATTAGAATCACTTTGTTCTAGATAAACCGTTATAGCTCTGATATCAATGAAGCACATATCAATATAGCTCATACAACATCTATTAGTATTTACAGAACTGTGTGTGAGGCACTGGGGAAAGAAGGGGCCCAACACTGACACAGGCTGGGCACTCTGCATATCCCCTCCCATTTAGGCCTCACAACAACCCTCAACAGAAAAGTAGACTTTAACTCTGTCCTACAGATGAGGAACTGAGGCTCAGAGAAGTCAGATTATGCAGGGTCCTCCAGCTGAGAAGTGCAGACTCTAATTCTACACACCTAGCTCAACTGGCTCTACAACCCATGGTCTCTGTCTTCATATTTGTAGAATGGTTTGAATGGGGTGAAGAGGGGAGAAAAAATAACTTTGGGAAATTTAAAACTCACTAAGTGAGAAATAGAACTACCATATGATCCAGCGATTCTACTCCCGGACATACATTCAAAAAAAAATGAAAAGACTAATTTGAAAAGATACATGCCACCAATGTTCATAGCAGCATTATTTATAATTCTATGATGTGGAAGCAACCTGTGTCCATTAACAGGTAAATGGATAAAGAAGATGTGGTATATAAGTATATTCAATGGAATACTACTCAAGCGTAAAAATGAATGAAATTTTGCCATTTGTAACAACACAGGTGGATCCAGAGTCAGAGAAAAATACTGTATGATGTCACTTATATGAGGAATCTAAAATAAGTGAATATAACAAAAATGAAAGAGACTTACAGATACAGAGAACAAACTAGTGGTTACCAGAGCGGGACAGGTTGGGGGGTATAATATAGGAGTAGAGGATTAAGAGGTACAAGCCACTATGTATTATGTAAATAAGCTACAAGGATATATTGTACAGCATAGGGAATAGTCAGTATTTTATAACAACTATAAATGGAATATAACCCTGAAAATTGTAACTCACTATGTTGTATACCTGAAACATAATACTGTATATCAAGTCAGTAACAAAAAAATTTTTAAATAAAATTAAGTAAGGTAAAGTGAGTAAATTAGTTCCTTAGCAATCAAGAATGTAATGTATTTCTATGTAGTCCTTTAAAAACATCAGTAGCTTTCTATTGATATGGAAAGGTGTCCATGACATGTAGATGTCATTAAAGGAAACAAATTTGGGGGAAAAAAGAATGTAATGTATTGGACTTTAAATAATAAACAACACTAGACTCCAGATACTTAATATGACCAGGTATAGCTTTCAGAAATTTTGCATCTCAGTTCATTTGATTCTCACTACAAGCCCATGAGGTCACTAGTGTTATTAACCCTACTTTACACATGAGGTAATGGAAGTTCAGAGAGATCCAAAAGTGCATTTGATATGCTTTTTTAGGGCTTCCCAGGTGACTCAGTGGCAAAGAATCCACCTGCCAGTGCAGGAGATACAGGTTGGATCCCTGGGGAAAGAACCCCTATAGGAGGAAATGGCAACCTGAAAAATCCCATGGAGAGAAAAGCCTGGCAGGCTATAGTCTATGGGGATGCAAAGAGTTGGACACGACTGAGCATGCATTCATGTTTTTAAAAAACCAATTTTTCTTGAGTTGTCAGTATGAGGTAAGAGAAAGAACAGGTCTTGGAAGCAGAAAACGTGGGCTGTAGTTGGAGTGCCACTAACTTGCTGTGTAACCTTATGAGTCTTATGATTTCTGGTCCTGTTTCCAGAAAAAAAAAAGAAAAAGGATTGTTTAAGGATTCAGGCTAAGTAATTGTTAACTGTTCTTCTGGTCTTAAATTTTATACAAATTTGGGGGAGGAAAGTAATTCATTTTGGATCACCTTTTTTTTTTTTACCATCTTCACCCTCAGTCATCTCACATTTTCTTTCTTGAATTGAAAACCAGGAGGGAAAGAGCTAAAGTCTAGAGTATGGGGTCACTGAAGGGAATGTGGGTTTGCTGTGTATAATTATAGATATTTAAAAGATATTTAAAGGATCACTTCCCGATACTTCAGCTACTGACTCATCTTCGGGACTGGAAAGAATTTTTAAGGAAAAATGAATTGTAGAAAGGTATTTTGTATATAAGCAGTTAATAGAATTAAATGAGCACATTTCTTCGAAGTATCAACAATGTCTCCTGAGTTATAACTACAAAAAGAAAAACAGGCCACTCAAACATTAAATGTAAGTAACAGAGCATTTAAAAATTTGGTTTTTAGAAGCAGGACAAAGAATTCATTCATTCATTTGTTGAGCTCCTACTAGGAGTATGGTAGCTCCTACTAACACTGTGTATGTAACTACTAACACTAAGTATGCCCTAGAATAAACCCAGAAAGGCTAGGATCTCCCAAGATAGGGAGGGTAGGGGTAGAGAGTGGGTATTACTATGCAATGTGGTAAATGCTATTCTAAGAAGTGGCCCTGCCTGAGTGAGTCAGAAAAGATTTCTTGGGGGAGGCAGTGTATCAGCTGGGACTTGAAGGATGAGTAGGAGTTGGTTAGTGAAGACTGCTGCTGCTGCTGCTGCTGCTGCTGCTAAGTCGCTTCAGTCGTGTCCAACTCTGTGCGACCCCATAGACGGCAGCCCACCAGGCTCCTCCGTTCCTGGGATTCTCCAGGCAAGAACACTGGAGTGAAGGATGTTCTCAGCTGCTAAAACAGTGTGTACAAGCTAAATTCTAAAGAAGTTTGCATATCAGACTTCTGTTAATTCTGGGTAACAGATCTCCGAGGCAGGACTACAGGAAGGAACAAGCTGATGAGGTTGGGAAAGAAGCTTGAGTCAAGTCATCAAAAGCAGAACTTTTCTACTGATTATAAAGACAAGGTAAGGGAGTTAGTAGAGTTGCTTAAGCAGGGGTTTGACATGTTAAGCTTTGTTTCCTTAAAGATAATTAGACTGAATAAGGAGAAAGAACTAGTGAAGAGAAACTGACAGTGGTTATTTCTAAGCCCCCACCAGGATTTCATAATTCTTTTATTGAACTTTGTTCAACTCCTTCATTCCAAACCTTTATCAGCCTACTCAAACTCTCCGTATTTATCTCCTTCCCATCAAGTAAATAATCCTGCCTTCCCCAACAGAAAAAATGCTGGGGCCATTTGGCCTGAATTTTTAAAACTCCCTACCTTTCCACATCCAAATTTCTGCATCACACCCAAGCAAATAATTTCTATCAGGCTCACAGGTGAGAAGCAAGTCCACCAGCTATTCCTGGAGCCCCTTCTCCTCTTTTCTTCTTTCTCATCAAAATTTCCCCAGAAAGTGGTCCACCTTCTGTGTCTTCTCTTCCCCACCTCCCATCTTCTCAATTGAAGGCAACGTGGTTTTGCTCACACCAACACAGTGAAACTGATTTCACCCAACGAAATGGACAGTGAACTCTTAATTTCCAAATTCCATGGAAACTTTCGGTCTCTGCTTTAGGGACTCCTCTAACAGTGAGAATTATTCTCTTCTGTAAACTCACCATTCTGCCCCTCCAGCTTCTGTGACATCAAGACTCTCATTTCCCTTCTATGTCTGCCTTTTAAAATCCCACCCTGAGTCCCAAGTTTCTATCCTTGGCTGACTGCTGCTCTGCTCACTTTATCCATTCTTCTTGGTGAGCTCATCCACTCTCACAGTTAGTATATACTGAGGATTCCGAAATCAAAACATCCAGCCCAATTTTGTCCAAACATCCAACTTATCTATTCTACTGGACACTTCTAACAGGTAGTCGCACAAGTATTTGAAACAATGCATCCAAGACCAAACCCATCTCCCCTCCAGAAACTTTAACTGACAGCCATATTATCTCTAAATTGCCTCAGCTGGAATCCTAGGAGGCATTCAAGAATGCCCCCTCATTCTTTACATCTGGTTACCCAGTCTCACCTATTTCATTTCCCAGATACTTCTAAAATCCATCTCTTATTTTCCTAACTGCAAGTCCAGGCCTGTATCACCCCTTGACTGAACTGCAAAAGTATCCCATGTAGACTCCAGCCTCCATGGCTGCCCTGGTATTAGGATGGCCAACTTTTTCTGTTTACTTGGAACTGTCTCAGTGTTGACCCTCAAAGTCTTGCACCCAGTAAATCTCTCAGTCCCCAGTCTTAGTTGCAAATAAAACTAAAACCCTATTTTTAACTGAAAATGAAATTACACACATTACTGAGAATCCATGGGCCTCCCTTCAGGTATAGCTGGAGCTCTGCTTCAAAGATTCACCTCTGCCCTTTGCTTTTTTTTTTAAACTTTTTGTTTTGTATTGGGGTATAGCAGATTAACAAAAAATGTTGTGCCAGTTTCAGGTGAACAGTGGAAGGACCCAGCCATACATAGATATGTATCCATTCTCCCCCAAACTCCCCTCCTATCCAGGCTGCCACATAACACTGAGTAGAAATCCATGTGCTATACAGTAGGTCTTTGTTGGTTACCCATTTAAAATATAGCAGTATGTTCACATCCTTCCCAAACTCCCCAACTATCCCTTCCCTCCATCCCTCCCTCCGGCAACCATAAGTTCATTCTCCAAGTCTGTGAGTCTCTTTCTGTTTTTTAAGTAGGTTCATTGATATCATCTCTTTTTAGATTCCACATATAAGGGCTATCATATGAAATTTCTCCTTTGCTGTCTGACTTAATTCACTCAATAGGACTGCCCTTTGCTCTTAAATAAACTTTCTCTCCGCGGCATGCAAATGCCTGCCAGTAATCTTAGACTCATCGATCAGCTTGTCAGCCTGTAAAGAGATTCTCTACTCTGACAGAAAAGTCTCAGGAAGATTTCTGATTGGCCCAGCTGATGTCACATGATCTATCCGCATCGCAATCACCATGGCCAGGAGGATGACCCAGGCCTATATTCCAAATTTCCTTTTGAGGCTGAGGTGAGGGGTGCTAACCAGAAAGGAGGAGGAGAGGAGCAGGACAGACAAGAACAACAAACAGCTGCCCCTTTACATTACGCTCCCCTCCGATCCCATCACACTGATCCGGGTAATTGAATTCACCTGAGAAGAGTGAACCCTAGACCACTGTTAGCCCACTTTACTCTTCCGAATAAAATCCTCAGAGTCCCCTCATTGCCTGGAGGGCAAAGTCATGCTCCTCAGAAGGCTCTCTCTGAGCTGGTCTCTGTCTACCTTTTTAGCCTACCTTTCTCCACTCCTTCCTTAACACTTAATCCTCTTGCAAACACCACAGACTAGAAGAGTCCCTCGTGCACAGCATTTTTCTCCCCTGACTCGCTTTTAACCATGCTTCAGGACTCAGGGCAAGCATCACCCTTTCCTGGAAGGCTTCCTCACCACCACCACCACCCTAAGCACACACACACACAGCGCATGCCCAGACTTGCCTGGCCACTACACCACCTTGAAAATTCTGTCTGTCAGCTCCTACATAGACTGCAGGTCGAAACTGCACCACAGTCATCTCTCTATAGCAAGTTCCAGCACAGAACTTGGCACACAGCATGCATTCAACCTTTGATTTTGAACAGAAACTGCTCTGCTTTGATAATCCTAATGAGTGATAAAGGACCAAATTAAGTTAATGGAAATGGAGAGGAGAAACTAGATTAGTGGAAATTAACATAATTTAATTGGATGATGTCTTTTCACATTCTGTTGTGTAGTTTACTGGGGGGAGGTGCTTTCTTTTTCACTGAAGTCACCCTCTAATTTGCAAACATAAAATAATGATACAAAATACATACATACATAGGAAATTACTCACCAGTGGGAAATGTAGTTATCATTAGGGCACATATATTCAGTATCTCCAGGAACTGAGCCAAGTGCTCTCTATGCATTGTTTTGTTTAATCCCCACAAACAAACCAATGATATAAGCCTTGTTTATTTTCCCATTTTCTGGGAGAAATCACTGAGGTTGAGAGAAGTTACACTACTTTTCACAAGTCCTAGCTGGGATCCAAGACTCAAGCTCAGGTCTTTCTGGCTATAAAAGCCTATTGTCGAATGCTTCCCTGGTGGCTCAGTGGTAAAGAATCTGCCTGTCAATGCAGAAGACACAGGTTTGATCCCTGGTCTGGGAAGATCACACGCAACCCAGGGCCACTAAGCCCATGCACCACAGCTGTTAAGCCTGTGCTGTAGAGCCTGTGCAGAGAAGGCAATGGCACCCCACCCAGTACTCTTGCCTGGAAAACCTCATGGATGGAGGAGCCTGGTGGGCTGCAGTCCATGGGGTCGTTAGGAGTCAGACCCAACTGAGCGACTTCACTTTCACTTTTCACTTTCATGCACTGGAGAAGGAAATGGCAACCCACTCCAGTATTTTTGCCTGGAGAATCCCAGGGACGGGGGAGCCTGATGGGCTGCCGTCTATGGGGTTGCACAGAGTTGGACACGACTGTAGGGACTTAGCAGCAGCAGCTAGAACCTGTGAGCCACAATTACTGAAGCCTATACACATTAGAGCCATGCTCTGCACCTCAATGAGAAGCCCATGCATCTCAACTAGAAAACAGCCCTCTCTCAACATAACTAGAGAAAACCCATGGGCAGCAACAAAGAACCAGCATAGCCAAAAATAAATTTTTTTAAAGCCTATTGTTTTAACTGCTATACTCTTATTCTTGATCATTTGCCAGCTCTGTCCAGTTATACAAAGAAGCCCAAAATGAAATCAGAAGGCTTTTCTCCAGGTGAGCCTTTTATCAGAGTGATTATTTTGATACTGTGGTGATGTAATCAGGTGTTAAGTGGTGATGGTAGGAAAGTTTGCTGCTTTTCTGCAAAGTCCTCAGACACTTATTTGTAGAAGGTATATCAGCATAAAGTACCCAGGGACACAAAAGTCACTTCTCCCATGAGGAGGTTCTAAGATGAAAGACAACAATTCTTAGAATTCTCTGTTTTTGTCCCCTTTAGTTTTCCTGGGGCTCTGTCCCACTTAGTGGATAAGTAAAAGATTAGATCCAATTAGTTTCAGCCTCCCCTAGGCTAACCTGTGCTGTCTGGAAGGCCTTTAAGAGACAGTTTAGAGTAGAATTTTGATTTTCCCTTTCCTCACCATGTGGCTTTAGAGGAGTCTCTTGACCCCTGAGCCTCAGCAGCTTTGGCAAGGAACCAAATGGATTAATAAATGTGAAAGCACATTATAAGCCAGAAAGTACTTAACAGATATAAGAAAAATAGGAACTCTACTCACTTCCCGAGCGCCTTACCTTGTGCCTGACGTTGAGCAGTCCTCTGTACAAGAGCTTGTCTTTACAATGCTGTCAACTTCTTGTCTTGTCCAAG
Source organism: Oryx dammah (assembly GCF_014754425.2). Classification (NCBI taxonomy): domain Eukaryota; kingdom Metazoa; phylum Chordata; class Mammalia; order Artiodactyla; family Bovidae; genus Oryx; species Oryx dammah. The sequence goes on from NW_024070212.1 coordinate 75,569,729, forward strand.
TGTCCAGCCCTGTGTCTGGTGCACAACATGTCTGTTGTTCTCTCAATTCAAGGAAGCCCTAAGGGCCAACCTGTCCATGGACCATCCCACCTTTTGAAGTTATTTTCCTCAGTGCTCAGTTGTATATGACTCTTTGCAACTCCATGACTGTAGCCCACCAGGCTCCTCTGTCCGTGGAATATTTTCCAGGGAAGAATACTGAAGCGGGTTGCCGTTTCTGACTCCAGGGGACCTTCCCGACCCAGAGATAGAACCTGTATCTCCTGCATTGGTAGGCGGATTCTTGACAGAACCGTACCGCCTGGGAAGCCCTCGTTCTTTGGACTGGTACAGAATGATAAACTAGTAAATTTTAGCTCTGTCCACAGGCAGCAAATTGTTCTGGTTATACCTCTTCCCTGAGAGTCTCTTTAATCTTTGCAGAGAAACCTGTATCCCTCAGCTCCTGGTGGGCTGACATCAGAGAGACTGATCTGGTGAAAGCTGTCCCTCCCGCTCCCCCGAGATTTGTAAAGCGTGATTCTACTGAGTTTCAGGTGGAAGAACTCCAAGAAAGCATGCAATGTTTGTCAAACTGCCCTGATAATAAGAACTACCTAAAATACTTGTTGAAAAAAATAAATTCTGAGCCTTTCCCAGCCCCATGTAATCTGAAGCTCTTGGGAAAGGGTCTTAGAGCTGTATTTTAACATACAGCCCTAGGTATTCATTGTCTATTGGAAAATGTGAGAAATTCTGGAGGACAAATCCCTTATTTTTACACAGGAAGAATCTGAGCCCCAGAATGAGAGATATTTGTCACTGGGAGAGGGTGACTGAAGGGTGGACCCCACATGCCTAAAAGGATTAGGAAGGGAAACCTAAGTGAGTCCAGGAAGCTTACGTTGACAATAGGCAAGGGTAAGGTCTGTAGCAAACTGGAAATCCTTGTCTAAAATGGAGGAACCTCCCTCAGCTGCAGCCAATTGCTACCGTGCAGACTGTGGGCCCACTGTTGCCACAAATAGCAAACTTCCAAGAGACAATAGAAATAAAGATTTTTCTAAGAAATTTCTTCACATATAAATGTTGACAACTTAAAAAAATATGTTTTTAAACATCGTGTAGGACAAATTTCTCTTAGCTACCAGTTTCCAGGGGCTTCCCTCATGGCTGAGTGGTAAAGAAGCCACCTGCCAATGCAGGAGACATGGGTTGGGAGGACCCCCTGGAAAAGAAAATGGCAACCCACTCCAGTGTTCTCGCCTGGAAAATTCCACAGACAGAGAAGCCTGGTGGGCAACAGTCCATGGAGTTGCAAAGAGTCAGACACGACTGAGCACAAAACCAAAACAAAAAATCCCTATGTGAGTGTTGTGGCTGTCCCAGAAACTCACCGCAAATGTGCTTCAAACTTACCCTCCAGAGCTACAGCTCCTCTAGAGGAACAAGTGTCCCTTCATCATCCCCTGGCCAGTCTCTCCATCCTTTGGGTCTGACTGGATCTTCCCAACCTTCCCTGCCCTCCAAGAATACTTAAGCCTTGAACACAGCACATTGTCACTGATTGCCCTGCATCACAGGTGTCAGTCTTTTACACTAAACTGCACACATTCTTAAAGACAAAGACCTTGTTTTTACACTTTTGCAGCCCTGGGACTTAGTGCCCAGGGCATGACGGGCTTTCAGTAAATAGCATTAAAGAAGTGAATGTGTTGATATTGATTTCCTTATTTAATAATAAACTTTCTAACGACAAGCGCTCCCTCTTAGAGGCTACCTCTGTTTATTCTCTGCAGCACCTAGCAGAATTATAATCAATATTCAATCAGTTAAGTAATTTGTGTGGTTTGCAAGATACAATGCTAACTTCTGATCAAAGAACTCACAACCTTTTTCTGCAAGTCATCCTCATATGCCCTCCAGAAATTTCTACCCCTTGAATTCTCATAGCAGTTCTCTAGGCACTTCTGCTTTGGATTTTATCTGTTGATGTTTATGTCTCATTACTTCACTAGGCTGGAAACTCTTTGAGGTCAGAGTAGGTTTCTGATTTTTTTTTTTTTTTTTTTTTGTAGACTTCAATATAACCAGCATAGCTCTTGCTTATAATAAGCACTCAAACAGGATGAGACGGTTGGATGGCTTCATTGACTCAATGGTTGTAAGTTTGAACAAACTCTCGGAGATAGTGAAGGACAGGGAAGCCTGCTGTGCTGCAGTCCATGGGGTCTCAAAGAGTCAGACATGACTGAGTGACTGAACAACAGCAAAATTCTTTCTTTGTGATCTTCATGAATACAGCCTTTTTACACAGTTTCTTATATTGATTGTGCTATATGCTAAGTCTCTTCAGTCATATCCAACTCTGCAACTCTATAGACTGAAGCCTGCTAGGCTCCTCTGTCCATGGGATTTTCCAGGCAAGAACACTGGAGTGGGTTGCCACCCCCTTCTCCAGGGGATCTTCCTGACTCAGGAATCAAACCCGCATCTCCTGCACTGCAGGCAGATTCTTATCCGCTGAGCCACTGGGGGAATCCTGATGTTTATCTAAGGATTGTTTAAAAGGAAAAAAAAAAAAGATTCAATTCAGTTTGAGGGACACTGGCCTGGTGTTAAACCATGCCACTGAGAGTTTTATTCATTTAAAGGAACCACATCTCACTGCTTGCAGCCTTCTATCAAATCTCAAAGAATAAAATTGAACCCATATAGTTGAAAATTGAGGAAACAATGATTTTATAAGGGTTATAGCAAGGCATCTCAAAACATGCTTTGACAACACTTCCAATTAACAATATACAAACAATTCTTTCCTAGCCATGACACTTTCTTCATTTGGGAAATAAAATATGTATTATGGGAGATTACTTACCTTCATGAGTCCTTTCATTATAGAAATTTAATTTACTGAGGGCCTTGACGAACTACAGGAGGGAGGAGTCAATACTATTTATGACACTGAGGTAAAGTTGCCAGTGGGAAAAGTAGGTATTTTCCACAAACAACACACCTTAGAAAGAGGAGGGGATTTCTGTCCCCTCTGTAACATTTCCACCTACTTGCAATAAGCAGGGTTAATAGCATTTAAAGCAACAACTGAAAAATACTAGCAACATTTAGAGGCAGAATCTGCCCTGCTAATTGCATACTTGTTTACAATTAACTCAATTGTTTCAGAGTGGATTTTTCAACTCCCTGTTACTTTTGTGTTATGTTCAATCAGGAAGGAATAACAACTGTTAATACTTAAAAACTGAAACTTCAAAATCCAGCGAATTTTTGGGATTTTTCTGAAAGGAAACAACTTCAAGGATGCACACTACCACTTTCATCTCTCAGCACTATGAAATAAGAGTACACATTTAAGACACTTTTCTTTAAATATGTATATCGTGTTATAAGCAACAGATTTTTCTGATGCCTTGGAAGTTTTCCTATTACCATCGCTCCAGTTTTAGTAATAGACACACTGTATTGACACCTATCAGGTGCCAGGTAGTTTGCATTCATTTGTAAATCAGAGTCAGACACACTGAGTGACTAAGAACATACATAAGCCGCTCCTCCCCACTCTGCCTTTCTAGTTTAATTTACTCATCTTTGCAGGAGGGTCTTTAATCAAGTAGTTTTGGGAAAGAATTGGAAGTATTTTTACTTATTGGGACGGGGAAAAAAATCTGTTTAAAACTGCTTTCCATCTTCTGATAATGTAAAAAACAACTATTAAATAGCAGTTACGTTTTGGATCAGGCACTAGCTTAAATAAGACACAAGCCTAAACAAGGACTAAAACTCCACATTTCTGGTAGATGTGGAAAAACAGAAACTTAATTGCAAGGTGAAGGGCTCATGTGCCTATGTTATTCCTAAGATATGCAGAAACTTGGTGCTTTTTGTAACTCTTAGCTGGCATTTCTCTCCTCTGATTTCTACTTTTTCCTGATTGTATGTAGTCATGACAAGGGTGGGAGACAGATGGCCGGGGAGCCATGGGGTGTTGTGGGGGAGGGTATGGTTTGAGAAGTAGGCAAAGAAAAATCCGGAGTACCAAAGCTATATTAGGCCTCTCCTCAGTAGGCATTTTTGCTTTCTTTGGCTGTATGTCCAAAAGATTGTTGCAGTTAATTATCAAGTGACTGTTCCAAGTAAAAGATGACTGTTCTGCTAAAGCCTTTCATTTCTTTTGCTCTTTTTTCCCTCTCCCATCTAATTTAGCCAAACCCCTCAGAACCATAGCACACATGTTCAGCTGAAAGGCACACAGCTCTAGAAAGAGAAGAATGGCACCAGAATCTTCGGCAGGCCACTTCCCTGCTTCCTGAATGTGCTTCTGCAAAATGCACAGCCTTGGACGGTTGCGGTCACTTTCCAATTGGCCTTCTCACCTGTGGCAGCTTATCCAATAACCCGTCTTTCAGTGCCCAGCGTTATCTTCCTGAAACACTGATCACGTCACTCCCTGCGTGAAGACATCTGCAGACTGGCCAAAGTTTACAGAAGAAAGCCCAAATGCTAAGGGTGACATGGAATGCCATTCCCAGTCTGGGCCTAATCCCACCTAACTTTCAACCTTATCTCTCCCTTATCTTTCTACGCCAGAGGCACACACGGAATCACTCTTGGTTCCCTGAACAGGTTTTGGTCTTTCAGGCCTCCACACCTTCCCAGAAACTAGTGCTGCTGCTAGCAATATCCTTTTCCTGTTTTAAAATCCAAACAAAATGATCTCTTCCCAGGAAAAACTTCACTGGTCTTGCAGGTAGGTCTTTGGTGACTCCCTCCCCTCTGCTTCTTTAACATGTTGCATCTAATCTTATTATATCACTAGTTATCATTTAACTGTATTTATCCCTGTTTTGCAACTGCAATTTCCCACACCACTTTTCCCTAATTCCAACCCAACTTCTAAATCACCTTTGTTTTTCTGACTTTTGGTGTAGGGTAGAGCAAGGCATCACTAAAATACCCACTAAATAAATAAAAACCAATATCATGCCATGTTCAGCCCAAATGTTTTGAGTAGAAAAATATTTTATATACATACATACACACACATCTATATATACAGATGCACATATACTATATATACATGATTTCACATGGGTTTTAATTTTTCCATATTGAAAAAAAAAACTTGTTTAAAAGAAAATAAAGTACAAGTTAAAGAAACAAAAGTACACATTAAGAAATGATGCAATTATTCCATACCAGTTTATTGTAGATATTGTGTTTCCAAAAATTTATAGCATAAATAACCTTTCATGTCATAAAATAACTTAGTACAATTTATAATAAAACTTTGAGAATTTAACATCTCATCAAAATACAATAAAATATGGTTTTAAAATATGATTAACCCCTTTTTTTTTTGAACTTGAGGGCATAAAAACCAAAATTACCCAAACTATGGCTGCACATTTAAACTTTAACAAAGCATATTGGGTTTATTTAAATGTAACTCAACCATCCTAAATTAATACATAGTTTTGTTTTCCTTCCTGCATGGTTCTTTGTAATTTCTGTTCCTTTTGACTTGTGTTTCTGTTTCCACACAGCTTCCTTCTTCATTTTCACCTCTTTCCATCTGCAAAGTCATCTATCTCCGGGCTCCCAGAACATGTAGTTGAACTCACTCAGCCCCTTGACATCAGTTTCTGTAATCCTTGCATCAGTGTAGGGAGTAACTGCTTGAGTAACTACAAAGGTATTTCAAAACTTCAGTGCAATTTGCTTCAGTTATTTTCATTCAGATGCCATCACCGTTCAGGGAGATTAATCACTGGAACCCACTGATCCATGTAGCGACTTTCCCGGCAAAAACAAATAAGTTGACTTAAGGCAGGATCCTTCCACTGTGATGAATGCGGATTCTGGGAACAAATTTAGAAAAAATAAAATTATTATTTTTAAAAAATCAGACTTTGCTACTAATTACAATACTTCTGAGGAGAAGACGCTTGAACATTCTATATTTGGCTGTGTTACAGACCACTTAAAACCATTAAAAATTTTTTTCCATGTAGTTGGGTTTCCTGCAAAATCGTTAAGGGTAACTGTCTACAAAGCTATACTCTGCAAAGTCTGAAACATGCAACTAACTGAGTCATATATATGTTTTCATATTTATTCAGTTTTTGCCTGAGAGTATTATTCATAGGCTTGTCCTACCAAACTTGAACCTTGGTGGACACCTGAGAAATACTTCCATGCTGGGCTACCAGGAGTTTAGAGCTGCAGAGCAGTTAACTAAAACTGCCACCTGTTATCCTCCCAAAAGAGAGAGTAGTATTTTTCAGGAGTAGCAAAATAATGCGGCTGCCACTTAAGGAGATCAAACTGTTCCAAAATGTAAAACACAAAACAATCACATTTACCTCTGTAAATACAAGTTATCTACCTTTCAAAGGTTTTTATGGGGGCAAGGGGACATTTAAAAAACTTCAAGACCACAAAGAAAAAATTTCCACTCTTTCCTCTTAATGTATTTCTAGGGAATTAATGAGGTCTGTCTCCTACACCATTTCTATTTTTAGCTCTGACTGGCAGAGAATGAAGCTGACTCCTTAATGAGGGTGAGCCAGGAATTTATTTGGCTTTATCTAATCTGCCCTGCTAAAGGAATTAGTCACGGGAGGTAGTGCAGATGTAGGTAGGGAGTAGCTGGACTGACAATGCTGAGTCACAAGGATCTCTTCCGCTTCTGGCAGCCTCCAACGTGCTTAGACACGTTCTGTCCCAGAGAAAATCCCCATGATGAAACTAGCACATCTCGGCTGAAAGTCCAGCCACACGCTTTAATGGGGCAAAGGCTCCCGTCTCTTAACCCTCGCCCTTTTCAGATCTGGAGTCAGGCGACTCTCAGCGCTCACGAACTTCCTGCCAGAACTCTAACCTCGAGCTGCCCGCAAGTCCCCTTCTCCCTTACCGTCACCAGCACGCAGTGCAGGTCCGGGGGCTGCTCTGCGCCCTCGCTGGCTGCGGGGCCTGCATCGGTCTCTAGGAGCAGGAGTTCGGCCAGCCGGCCCGGGTTGCTGACACGCAGGATGTCGATATCATTCTCGCAGCAGAATGCCTGGATCAGGGTGAAGTGGATCTGCAGAGCCACGTCCCTGTCGTCGTCCTCGTCCGCCGCCAGCAGGCACAGCACCACGTTATCCGGGTCGCTGCGGGCAGGGAACGAACGGGCTGGTGAGCCCAAAGGCAAGACCCGTCGCGTGGCAGCGTGCACCCCCAGCCCAGGTGCCAGGGGTCGCGCCCGGGTCCACTCACTCCCCCTGGGACAAGTAGCCACGGGACAGATGGAACGCGGCAGGAAGTGGCGCTGCAGGGCGAGGGGAGACCAGTGAAAGCGACCTTCTCTGGCTGGGTCAAACAGGAGAACCAAGAGGGTCACGCGAGGGCTCCACTTACACGTTGAGCAGCTTGGCCGCCTCGTACACCCCGACGGTGATGGTGCGCTGACTCAGGGCTTTGCTGAGCACTTCCTCGAGGGCATCGCCCACCTTATCCATCCTACACGCGGGAAGAAGCAAGGGGATCTCGTCACACTAAGCCCCTCCGGGTAGCCGCCTCCTCGCCCTGCACCGTGACCCTCCCAACCGAGGGCACGCGCAACAGCGCCCCTCGACCTTTTGCAAACCCAGCACTCCCTGGGATATCATCCCCTTCCCCCCATAACCCTTACGCCCAGAGGCCCGGCATCCTGTGAACAGCCCCGAGAATGACATCCGCCACCCTTTCCCTAGTGCTCTACTAGTCCTTGGCGCTGGGTGCAGCCGCAAGCTGTCGGCCGCAAGAGCTGCACGGGCAAGGACGGTCACGTCTGCCGTTTGCAAAGCCTCGAGGGGCTCGACCGGCGTGCGGGGTACGCTCTTCCCGTCCACGCGCGCCTCCGGAGTGTTCCAGAGGAAGAAAGGCGGGATAGGAGGTACCCGCTGCAAACTTTGAACCACTCGCTCCCCATTAACCTTGCATAGCCCAGCAGCACCGGAGTCCGCGCAGGAGGCAAGCAGAGTTCAGGCAGAGGCTCTGGCCGACTTACCTTTCGGTCTTTTGCTCTCCAGTCGAGAATTCCTCCAAAGTCATATTGCAACTGCAGGTCGCCCACAGAGAGAGAGCGGCGTGCGAGCTGCTCCTGCCACCGCCGGCGCGCGGGCGCCTGCTTTCCACACTCCCTTGCAGGCTCCTCCAGCGCCCGCCGCCACCGCGCCGTCCGCCCCTCCCGCCCCGCTAGCTCGCTTGCTCTTTAGTCGGCTCTCAGCAGCCCACTCGCCACTAACCGCGACACTAACACCACAGCTGCCTCACAGCCACTGAAGGACAAAGGCCCCGCTCCCAGGAGTTATCCTGCCAACCCCCTAACCAACCACCATCCTCTTCATTTGCATACGCGCAGCCATTGGGCTATGCAAATCAGCCTGTTCAGACAATTTGACCTCAGCTCCAGGAACCAGGCGGAGAGGAGCGGAAGAGGGAGGGGCCAGGAGGAAAAAGAGCCTAGGGGGCGGGGGCGGGCGGGGTTCCGAGCCTACTCTCACCCCGTCGGCGGGGCGGGTAGGAGCGGAGATCTTCGTAGGGGGGCGGGGAAAGGAGGGTGTCTTCAGCTTGGGCTGGAGCTGGCTGCCAAGTGTTTTTCTTGCTGGTGCACTTTTTTTTTTTTAATTGTCGTTTCAAGTCTTTTGTTTTGGGGGGTTGCTATTAACATCTATTTTCAGGGTTAATGCACCCAAGTCTAGTAATTATTAGTACGCAGGTTATATAAAAAGAGTGTATCCAGACCTCTGGGGCAAAGTTTACCTCAGAAGTGTTGTTTATGTAAGTCTAAGCAAAGCTGCTTATTAGTAGTAGTATTATTTCGGTGCCCTGATGGCTGGTTTGATTTATTTTTGGAAACTTGCAAGGGTTGGAAGCTCAAAAAAGAAAAATCAACACATTTGTGTTTGGTGGTGGCAGGAAACCAAGTTGGAATCTTTTACGCAGAAAGCAGAAAGACTTCCCACCTGCCCAGGGTAACTGTGGAAAACCGAGTTCAGGAGGAGCTGGTTACCACATGTATAACCATTTTATCCTAGCCTCACAACCCCAATTCACCTTTCTCAGCCTTTCCCAAAGGAGGATCCTTCTGCAGGGCACCAGCTAAGAGACAAATGTCTGACACCCACACAAGGCACACATCTAAACTCAAAATGCTCTGGATATGCCCTCAGCTTCCTTTCATAAGGCAAGTATGTCACTACCTTCCACAGGGGGCCTATGATCTCACTGTGAATTATTGATGTTAGTTGCTGAATCATGAAGTTGCAGCTATAGGTCTTTTTAGTCATAGGCTAAAATTTCACCTTTGAGATAATGGCAATCTGTGGGTGGAAAGAAAGTAGTAGTTATACATTTTTGAAAAACAAAATTGAATGTAGAGTTTGAATCGGTTGCAAGTTCTTTGTATCATGAGTTTATGCAATAAATGCAAAAATATGTGTTAAACCTACTGAAGTCACCAAAAGTGGTAAAAAAAAAAAAAAATACTCCCGTATGCTTGCTTTCAAAACAATGCTTGCATTTTTAAGGTCACTGTACAGACAAAGGTCACAGAAGTAATTTTCTGCTAAGCTACAAGGGAGTTTTTGTACCCGTATGTTCATATCATTCTAGACAAAATATTCTTCAGCTTTCTTGATCTTAATTTAGAGGAAAAGAAAAGTGATAGGTCAGGTTTTCTGGCTCATTTATTTGAGCTGCCATTTTGCACTTCATCTCTTAACTGCATTGTCAGCAAGGGACAAGTTTTGACTAAAGGAATGGTGCTGGTCTGTGGGTCATTTACCCAGAAATGTATGTTTCATATCCATACCTTAAATTCTAACATGTATCGTCTTTTAAAGAATTCCTTTAAATTGGAATTTAGGTAGGTGCTGAAGCATTTTCAGTTTTGCAAACAAAACCTGAATTATGCAATCTGGCCTGAGTCATCATTTGGAGACTGTTGAACTCTGTTCTGTGGAACTCCAAGGTTCTACTAACTAGGTATTTCTTAGAGGTTCCTTGGAAGAAGTATGGTCACTGTAAACTGACAGCAAATTAGGAAATCGAGTGAGTTTCTTGACAGCAGGGAGTGTGACTTCATCAACGTGGTATTCTTGGCACCTACCACAATTTCTGCATTTGGTGGAAGCATGGCCAGTGTTCACTGAGTTAAGTAGACTCTGAATTGAACAATAAGATCTCAGAATACTGCAGTCCTGTGCAATGCATGAATTCTAAGATATTCCACATTTAATTTTAGTTCAAAAAAACTTCTTTGCTATCCTACAATATACCAAGAACTGTACAATTCCTGGCCCTTTGCCTTTAAAGGGCTTACCATCTAATTATTATGCCCATGCTTGAACTGGGTTTTGGGACAAAATACTATGCACTGTCATCAGCCAGCTATGCTGAAAGTCCCATGACTTTAGTCATCTGAACGGAAACTGTAGGACAGTAGAACCCATGTATTGTTATTCCAATTCAAGTGAACCACAGCCCTGATAATGCCCCACCAAGGTCAATTATAAGCAGTAAAAATGCAGTATAAAAAGATTACTTCTTAATATAGGCCCAGTTTCTCACTCAACAAGTACACTGCATTCTTTATTTGATTTGAAGGGAAAGTGATTTGTTCAAGTGCTATGGGCTTGTTCTCTGTGAGATAAGCCTAGCCTTCCAGTATTCAAAAATATTCATCTGTCATACTTTCTGACTCAGATATGTTACACCATTTTGCCTCATTGCTGAGTCTGCCTAGACTGTTTCATCACTGATTATTTTGGTGTTTCACACTGGAAGTAGGAGCTGCATTTGTCTGCCACTAGATTGCAGTTATATATTAGGATGAATTTAGATGATACTGTTCATAAATTCTTATTAGTCCCTGGGGAGGATGGTATCCAATGATAAATTAGAGGAATAGCCCTAGATAGGTACATATGTGTATATATACTTTTTTCATATATTCTAAAAATAATCTGTATTAAAATATAATTCCAATATATATAATCATTTAAAAAATTATCCCGGGTAATTCCAAGTACTTCAACTGCACAGAACTGGAATGACCTTCTGGTAATATTTATAATGATGCTAAATGGTTATATTTGGATGTTAGATAAAAATAAATTTATATTCAGGAGTTGTCAAATAATTTAGCACTGCCACCTGCTTTACATCTTAAAAGTCTTTTTTTATTTTTTTCATTATTATCATACATATATTCTTATACTGGTTCTGTAGTATAGAATGATAAATTTTCTCTCTTTCAAAAATTCATCAACGCTTTAACATCTGAAGGAAATATGATGCTTATTATTTCAGTATTAGACATATTCTTCACATTGAAGGATATCAGTTAGTCTATGACAGATGTATTAACTGTAATACTTATTTAGAACTGTATTATATTACATTTTGTTGTTAAAAATCCTAAGGTTCCTGAGGTATTTTTTTGTATAAGTCTGGTAAAGTTAGTTTCTAAAGTCAGGCTCTCAATTTCCCTCAATTTTTTTCTCAGAGAAGACCATTCAGACAATTTACACCTAAAAATGTATAATTTCTTAAGATCAATATTTCCATTTGAATTTAACATAAACGTTTAGTTTCTTGGACCATCTGGTAGGCAAATTCTGAGATGGCCTCAATGATCTCTAACCCCAATGTTAACCTTTTTATAAGCCTTTTCCTTTGCGTGTGGGTAGAACCCATTTCTTGTTTCAAACCAATAGAATATGTGTTGAGCTATCACACCCATGATTATGTTATATTCTATGACAAAGGTGAAAGTACTTTGCTAGTATAAGTATTTAGTTGACTTTGAGTTAATTAGGAGGAAGTTTGACTGTAAATTGATACAGTCACTATGGAGAACAGTAAAAAGCTAAAAATAGAGCTACCATATCATCCAACAACCCCCTCCTAGGCATCTATCTGGAGAAAAACTTGGTTCAAAAGTATATATGCATCCCAGTGTGCATTGCAGCACTGTTACAATAGCAAAGACATGTGGTAGTTGCTCAGTCCTGTTCAACTCTGTGACCCTATGGACTGTAGCATGCCAGGCTCCTCTGTCCATGGGATTTTCCAGGCAAAAATACTGGAGTGGGTTGCCATTTCCTTCTCCAGGGGATCTTTCCAACCCAGGGATTGAACCCGGGTCTCCTGCATTTCAAGCAGATTCTTTACCACCTGAGCCACCAGAGACGCCCTAAAGTTCAGATGAATGGATAAAGAAGATGTGGTATACATATATACAATGTAATATTACTCAGCCATTAAAAAAAGAATGAAATAATGCCATCTGCAGCAACTTGGATGGACCTGGAGATTATTATACTAAGAGAAGTAAGTCAGACAGAGAAAGACAAAGATCATATGATATCACTTATATGCAGAATATCAAAAATGATACAAATGAACTTATCTACAAAAGAGAAACAGACTCACAGACTTAGAAAATGAACTTATGGTTACCAGGGGGTAAGGTTGGTAGCAGGGATAGACTGAGAGTTTGGGGTTTCTGTGTACACACTGACATATTAAGAATAGATAACCAACAAGGATCTACAGTATAGCCCAAGGAACTCTGCTCACTATTCTGTGATAACCTAAATGGGGAAAGAATTTGAAGAAGAACAGAAAAATAAATAAAAAGGGAGATTATGCTAGGTGGGCCTAACCTAATCACGTGAGCCCTTTAGAAGAGGGCTCAACCTTCTCTGAAGAAGTACTGGAAGCATCAGAGACTTTCTTTCTTCACTGCTGGTTTTGAAGGAACAAACTTCCATTAAGCTGCAAGAAAATGGATTTTACCAACAACCTGAGGGAGCTGGGCAATATACCCTTCCCTAGTCAAGCCTTCAAATGAGAATATAGTCTGGTTAACACTGATTTTAGCCTTGTGAGACTTTAAAAAGATCACCCTGCTAAACCACATCCAGACATCTGACCTGCAGAAACTATGTGATAATACATAAGTGTTGTTTTATACCATTAAGTAACTTGTTATTTGTAATCTGTTATGTAGAATCAAAGCCTAATGCAATATCCTTAATACTACCTTGTTGTGTGTTCAATAAATTCTTACCCTATGGAAATTTTCTTCAGCTATTAATATTCAGGGCACTAGAGGCATGGTGTTGCTTTGAGCTTTAGGCTGACCACCTTGTGTTGCCATTAGCTGCTCACATTTCACCAGCCATGCAAGGGCCATCCAACTGAGGTGTCAGATGAAGAGACTCTCTAGGACATTTTTCAGGGACCCCTTCACCCCATTTCCCCACCTTCCCACTGAGTTAAGTGTATCAGGATGTTTCTATCATGTTAGGAATGTTCTCTCTGTGAATGTCTCTACTTGGTGGACTGCTCAAAAGTGAAGAAGATAGGTGTTCTGGATGAGTAATTGGCCATTGGTGTTCTGGTAATATGACCAGGTTTCTGAATTTTCTGTCTCTGAAATAGAAGAGGTGATTCTTTTCACCCATGTCCTTCATTGTAAAGGTTTATCCTTCCTAACTCTTAAAAGCTTAGTTCTTCTCTGTCTATACACTCTCTTGGTGACCTCATCCAGTCTCATGACCTTAAATATTTATATGCTGATGACTCCCAAATATACTTCCAATCTGGTCAGTCATCTCCTCTGAACCTCAGGCTTACTCATCATCTCTGTGTTGATATACAATAAGCATCTCAAACTTACAATGACAAAAGTTGGTAATAGTCCTCCTATAGGTTAATGGCAACCCACTCCAGTGTTCTTGCCTGGAGAATCCCAGGGATGGGGGAGCCTGGTGGGCTGCCGTCTATGGGATCGCACAGAATCGGACAAGACTGAAGCGACTTAGCAGGATAGGTTAATGGAAACTCTGTTCTTCCCATTGCTCAGCCCCCAAGCCATGGTGTCATCCTTGACTTCTTTTCTTCACAACCCACATCCAGTCCATCAGCAAACCCTATTGACTTAATTCAAAAAATAAAATAATTCAACCATTTCTCAGGCTTCCACCACAACCCCACCACCATCTGCCCCTTGGATAGCTGCAACAACTGGTTTCTCTCTCTGCTTTTGTCCTTCCTCTACTCACCTCCAGCAGCCAAAGTATTCTGTATACTATGGAATACTATAATACTACATATACTATAGAATAGCCCGCCAGGTTCCTCTGTCCATGGAATTTTCCAGGTAAGGATACTGGAGTGGGCAGCCATTTCCTTCTCCAGGGGATCTTCTTGACCCAGGGATCGAACCCGTGTCTCCCGCATTGCAGGCAGATTCTTTACCATCTGAGCCACCAGAGAAACCCTGAAATATAGAATACTATAGTACTATATAAACTATAGAATACTATATATACTATTTCTATAAAATCAAGTCAGATCACAGTCACTTCTCTGACCCAAACTTACTAATGGCTCCACTTTTCACTTAGAGTGAAAGCCAAAGTCCTTACTAAGGTCTAAGAGACCCTACACAACTCTGTTCACCTTGATGAAAAGTTCTAATATGGATGACGGTGATAATTGCACAACTGTTGTTCTTCAGTCACTAAGTCATGCCTGACTCTTTGTGGCCCCATGGACTGCAGCACATCAGTCTTCCCTCTCCTTTACTGTCTCCCAGAGTTCACTCAAACTCATGTCCATCAGCCATCTAATCATTTCATCTTCTGCCACCCTCTTCTCCTCCTGCCTTCAATCTTTCCCAGCATCAGGGTCTTTTCCAATGAGTCAGCTCTTCGCATCCAGTGGCCAAAGTATTGGAGCTTCAGCATCAGTCCTTCCAGTGACTTTCCTGGTGGTCCAGTGGTTAAGACCCCATGCTTCCAATGCAGGGGACATGGGTTCTATCCCTGGTCAGGGAACTAAGATCCCACATGCCATGCAGTGCACAACTGTATTAATATATTAAAAAGTCACTGAGTAGTATATATAGGGTAAATTGTAGGTAATGTAGATTGTATCTCAATAAACCTGTTATTAAAAAGTACTGAATCCCTCCTCGAATCTCATATTTTACTACTCTCTATCATATGCATTCCTTCCAAGCCACAGTGACCTTCCTTCTGCCTCAGGGCTCTGTACTAAAAGTGTTAATCGCTCAATGGTGTCTGACTCTCTGTGACCCCATGGATTGTAGCCCACCAGGCTTCTCTGTCCATGGAGTTCTCGCAAGAATACTGGAGCCATTCCCTTCTCCAGGGGATCTTTCCTGACCCAGGGATCAAGCTTGCATCTCCCACATTGCAGGCAGATTCTTAACTAAGTCATGAGGGAAGCCCTGTACTGACTGAAAGCCATGAATATTTTCTCCTGATCATCACATTGCTCACTCCTTTCAAGTTTCTTTCTCAGTGAGGCCTACCCTGCCCACACCTGGCATTACTGATCCCCTAAACCCTGTTCTCTCTCTTTTAAAAATACTTTTAACATACTTATATATCATTATCTGGCTCCCCTCTCCTACCCACTCTGCTCCCCAAGTATAAGTTCAATGGAGTAGGATTTGTTTTGATCACTGACTGATTCCTAAGTAGTTAGAAGAGTGCCTTGCACAGGGTAAACCCGGAATAAATAGTCATTGAATCAGATATTGTTGAATGAATAAGTTATACAGATTTAAAGATTTAACTAATGAACTAGAACATAAAGCTACACATCTTCTGGTCTCTAACATATCAGAAACCATTTTTGACTGAATCCTATTTTTGTTGATTGTACTCTTTTAAAAACAGAGGTTTGTATGCCCTTATCTACATTTTTATATTCTTCTTTGTACACCCTTCACCCCCACCCCAACAATTTTTAAATGTATTTTTTCAGGTGCTATAAACTGGCCCATTCTGTAACTAAGGATTTGTGACCTCTACCAGTCTGTATCATGTGCACATATAAAACCCAATAGATTAAAAAGTACTTAATTGCCAAGTTTCAAGGCTTGTTCTTTCACTGTAGCATAAAAGATTATAATGATGAGAAAACAACCTTGAAAGGTTTTTATGAAGGTGAGTTTTGAAGTGGGAGGTTTAAAAGAGCAGAGATGGAGTGTTCATTATAGAAGCAGCATACAAGAAAAACAAATGGAAATACAATTGAAAACACTGAGTAATATTTAGGAGACTGTAAGCAAAAGAAATAAAGCACAAAGGGAAATAAAAACCTTCTTTACTACTGTTTGAACTCTTACCTCTTTCTCTGGCTTTAGCACTTGTAAATGTTTCATCTCAAGTCATTGGAAATTTCTGCCGGGAGAGCTTAGACGCTGAAATTGCTTTTAAGATCTATTCTGTGAATAATATGCATTCTTACATTTTTGCTTTGGTCTTCCTTTACTTTGGCAATGAAATGTCAGTCTCTAGGTCTGGAAGATATTAAATATTAAAAAGGACAATTTATGATTAAACCCTATAAGGCTGTGATCTTTTGAAGAGGGTCTGGGAAACAGTCTTTTGAAACACCCATTTCTCAGGGCTGGTCTGGAGGTTGTCTGACAGTACTCTTTCTGGCTTCTGTTTGACTTTATATTGTAAAGGTCTAAAGTAGCCTCATTTTTAGTAACCAAAGAATGCAGTAAGCAGACTGTTATCTGACTGTCCATTATGAACACTTTACTCCTGGGCTTCATGGACCATATCAGTTTGTGGCAAAGTGATGGATTGTGTTTACCATTTTGTGTTGACCTATAAGGGTTTCTGCCATATGCTATAGCTCATCCCCTTTAAGACAGAGGAGGGGGAGGCCCCATTAGTATCACTGGCCACTAAGCAGAAATGTGTCAGGGACTTTGCTTTCTCAGCTGGAGTATCACCCTGGCTTGGCAAGCTATCCTCCCTATTTTAGGAAAGCATCACCATCAAATATAAGAAGTCCTGTCTATAGATTCACTTGATTGTTTATATTTTACATCTGTATCTTAGAAATCTTTTGAAGTGATGCTGTAAAATTAAGATCTGTGGGGCTACTTTGCCTACATAGCCAGCATGACAAATCTAATTTGATGTCCTTCTAAGAAGGTGGATTGAATGATACGTGATCTTAGGTAGGATATTTACCCTCTTCATATCTCAGTTTCTTCATTTACTAAGTAACGAGGATGAGAACTCCCTTTGGAGAGTTCTTTGGGGATGGGAAAGAAGTTCCCTCCCCTTTGGGGGAAGAGAACTCCCTTTACCCCAAAGAAGTAGTAGGTATAATCCCACACATAGATAAATAAAAGCAGAAGTGTTCTGGCTGATGTAGTCAGATGGGGGTGGGGCTGAGAAACGCAAGTCTGCGGGCTTGGGCCTCCTCTTATCAACAGCCCCCCACCCCAGCTCAACTCGTTGTCTTTGTTGATCATGGTTGGAAACTAAAAAGTTTGTTCTATAACACCTTTCCAACTTTGATTTTTTTGCTTAATAATTTGTTACTGTAATAATCATTCTGTAATTTTGAGCAACCACCAAAAGACATTTAATATTTCATTTACCACGAAAAATGTTATTTTTCTAGGGACCTCCCTTGTGATTTAGTGGTTGAGAATCTGCCTTCCAGTGCAGAGGACTCAGGTTCAATCTCTGGTCCTAGAACTAAGATTCCACATGCTATAGGGCAAGTAAACTACAACTAGAGAGGCCTGCAGGCCACAGCTTTTGAGCCTGTACACTCTACAGCCTGGGCTCTGCAGCAAGAGGAGTCCACACCCCAAACAGAGAAAGCCTACATGCCACAAGTAAGAGCCTGTGCTCCGCAATGAAGACCCAGCACAGCCAAAATAAAAATAAATCAATAATAAAAAATAAACTATAAAAAAGTTTTTTCTGGGCCTTAAAAGCTTAATCACCAGATCATCTGCCTAAAGAATTAAAAACACATTCATATCCCTCTGCTGTGGTATCAATTTTTAAAAATCTCAACCATTTCAATAGGTTAGTCGAGATTAGGTTGCAGCTTGCCTTGTTAACCTTAATGTATTGCCTGGTTACCAAATGCTATGGAGTATGATTTGGCACTGTCTCTTAATAAACAGGTTGCACCTGGGAGCTAGTGGGAACTCTCCCGTCTGAGAAGAAACAGCTACAACAGATGGTAAAACGACTGAAAACCAGGTGGGGTCATTGTTTAATGACCATTTGAATTAAGTTTGGTTAATTTGGCGTGTCTCTCATTATCCCTAGCAACTGGACCCTCTACTCCATGTTATAAGTTTGGGCCTATATCTTTTACATAAACTATCAAAACATGTCCATCTGTGATCCTGAAGCTATATTCACCTTAAATTCAACCACAATGTAAATTCTAAAGTCTTTGGGTCTAGCTGTGAGAAGCTTTTAAACACAGTCCTTTAGCAGTACTCTGCAATTAACTTTTTCTCAAGTGACTTCTTATCGTCCATGACATGGATAAATGTCTCTTTACGTTTTTCTAGGTTTTTATTGAGGAAAAGAACTTCCTCTTAACCTAAAACACTTAGCAGAAATTTCCAAGAATCTGAGATGAGAAGATTTCAACCCATGTGCTTCCCTTAAAAATTTCTCCTAAAGTCTGTATGCAACAGCAAGTTGGCTCCCAGGGATGTTTGAGAGGATTTCTAATTAGATTTGTGATTTATTAATAAAAACCGCTGATTTGTTAAATGCTTATCATATGCATGGCACTTTTTATTTATATGATATCACTTGATTCTCATAACCATCTTTGGGGTGGATACTGTAATCTTCATGTTATTGCTGAAGAAGCTGTGGCCTGTTGGAGAGTTTGGTTACTAGCTCAAAGGACCCATAGCTAAGGGGCAGAGACAGGACACATTCACATCTGAGAGACCCCAGATCTCAGCTCTTTAGCAGCAGACCATCCTCCTCTAGAACATCTGTAGTTTATGCAGCAGCAGGGCTTAGTATTCAGAATGCAGACTTTTGAGTCAGGCTGGGGCAAATCACCTAACCCATTTTGTCTCTTTCCTGAGTAATAATAGTACCTATCTCATAAGTTTATGATGATGATGAAGTGAAGTAATGTAGGTAAAGCACTTACAGTGCCCCACACATAGGATGCCGTGTTAATTATTTGGCACCCATTTTTCCAATTTCTTCATCTAAGTAAACGTTGCATTTTCATTTTCTCTGGCATTTGGGGCATACTTGCTGATAGTAAAAGTACTGGACTTCCCTGCCTTCAACTAATGCTGTGAAAAATTCCACTGAATTTGAATACAGCCGCAGATGAATCCAATATACATGTTCCCTTCTGACTACAGAGGAAGCAAACTTTCCCTCATTGGTGAACTTTAGATCTTTATGCAATTTTGATAGCCTAAGTGATGTACTTCTGCGTGCTAAGGAACAGGGCTTGATATTATTCAAACCCTGTGTGTGTGTGTGTGTGAATACAGAACAATGAGTTTCTCAAACTGTAGAACACTCTTAATGTTTCTTTTATCCTCTGAGAGCTTCCTGTATTTGTGAACTCCTTTCAAATCAGCAACTGCAGCCTCAACATCTGGGTCCTCCCTTGCTGCAGGGAACATAAATTAACCGGTAGTAGCATCCTGTAAATGTTAGGAGCAGGAGCTAGGGAAGCACACAGAGGCAGGCCAGGGTGCTTTCAGTATCTAGCAGCTGGTCCTGATGTAATGCCTCAGAACTGGTTTTAGCTGACGTCAGATAACGCTGATGTGCACCAGATTGGCTTGTAGTACCAGTAAAACTGATCCCTCCCACTTCCCCTACTGCCCCTGTGTTTGCCAGAACGCTGGAGACCATTATGAACTCACAGTTGTCATTTGATCTCCATCTGGCTGCTGTCACTAAAGCTGCCTTTTATCGCTTGCCAAAAGTGTAAAGCTCAAGACATTTCTCTTTCTCACAGATCTTTGCTTCTAGTCCTTACTTTTCTAATTTTCTGGGTAGTTCCAAATAATTCTCCTTCTGTCTGAATACTGTGTACCACCACCGGGAAACTAACAAAGAACACACCAGAATATTTACCCAGATGTCTTCTTAGTGAACTAGATTTAGCAATAGATTTTAGGAAGTGTTAGAGGTGGGCTGTGGCTTTGTTGACTTCAGATATTATGTCTTAAGTTTGATGTGGTTTGAATTTCTGATATAAATGTGAGATTTGCATGTATGATCTCATGCTGTGGCAAATTTTATGAGGCTGTAGATCACAATAGTCTAGCCATACAATTATGCGGGTCCCTGTATTGGGTTAGAATCTATACAAATTAAACAATAAATATGAGTAACATGCTGTGAATTGGATCTTAAAATAGCTTAAGAATCTGAGGAGGACAGAAGAATGGATTCTAAGATGATGTTTAATATACTTAGTCACTAGACTGTTCATAGTTAAAGCTGACTGTAAATTTGGAACCAGCTCAAAGATTTACTGTTAGTGATCATCTGGTAGTTAAGATTTAGTAATCTTACACACAGCATGAAGAGCATTCTTGGTCAAGAAATCTTTTCAGGGATGGCATTTCACATTCAGTAAGTGTTGTTGGTGATGGTGATGGGATATCTTAGGCTTTAAAAGTTTTGGAAAGAAATTTAAGATCCTGATTTTTACTTAGTTTAGCAAATTAGTTCCATTAGAAGTAATTATAAAGAACCTCTTATGAATGTTCTCAGTATACTATTTTTTAAAAGCAAATTAGGAGGCACTACATTCTGTATGAACCCACATTGTGTCCTAACGTGTAAAAAATAAAACAGTTTGGAAGGACATACACCACAGTGTAATCAATGCTCCTCTTTGAGTGATGGGATTACAGTTCATTTTGATTTTCCTATATTTGCTTACTTTTATTTGATAACTTTTCATGTAATAAGCATATATTGCTTTTCTTTTAAAGTATTTGTAATTGAGGTAAAATTTTACCTTCAGTGAAAGACACACACAGATCATACAATTTGATGAGTTTTGGCAAATGTATACATTCATATAACCCAAGCAAAATGTAAGTCCAATCAAGATATAACCCCAGTCATGATATGTAAGAATTCCATTGCCCCAGAAAGCTCCCTTCTAACCCCCTTCCAGTCAATATTCACATCCCATAAAAACCACTGTTCTGATTTCCAGCATCATAGATGTGCATGCCACTTTTTAACTTAAAAACACAGTATAGTTATTTTTGTTTCTTACAAGAAACTTCTGTTTAAACTGAGATATGACCAAAAAGAAAAAAAAGTTGAAACAATCCCCTGCCTTCGAGTATCTTACCTTGTCAGTGAGGAGGTAAGAAAAATAATAGAGCGAGAGCTCAGGAGAGAGAGTTTAAGAGCTAAATCATATAGTTCAAGAAAACTCCGAGAAGAGGAAAATTATCATGCAAGATTTTACAAGATCTTAGATCCATATTTCATTACAATAGGAAAGGGAGAAAGTCTGCTGGACTATAAACTCTAACAGATCAGGGACTATGTCTGTTTTGTTCAGCGTATCCTTACTGCTTTACACATTACCTGGCAGAGCTACTGATTCAAGAAATATTTGTAGACTGAGTAAGTGGATGCTATTATTTGTTGACAGTTAGTCAACAAATATTTATTTACTCTTTCAACAAATATTTATTTACTCTTCCAAAAGATATTTAATGACATCTTACTATGTGCCATGGATTGTGCTAAGCTCTAGAGATAGAATGGTAGACAATGGCCCCTTAAAATGCTAGCTATATTCCCTAACTTCATGGAGCTTACATGTTGTCAGGAAGATTGATATTAACACTGTTTTAAAGGCAGAGAGAATGGCCCACAAGTGAGGGGTTAAAAAGGAAAGAGTTTGGTGAGTCTAGAGACTGAGAGAAGGCCAGTGCAGTGAGAAGTGGAGAGGCAGGAGTCGGGGCTGCAGAGTCAGCCAATGTGATGCAGGTAGGGCCTTGCTGGTTGTCAGATGGATTGGGGATTTTATTACAGGAACAAGAGGGAGCCATTGAAGGCTCTTAAGCAGGGGAGGGACATGATCAACCTTGTGTTTTGAAATATTCTTCTGTATCTTGGACCGAGAATAACATGGACAGAAGCAAGAGCAGACAATCAGGAGTCTGTTACAATAGCGTAAGAGGGAGCTGAGGGCCTTGGGGAGGATGGCAGCAGAGGGAATGAAAAAAAAATGAAGTGAAGACATATTCAGAGGCAGAACTGAGCCTTCACAAATGATTGATTGTGATGAATAAATAAGTAGAGGTGTCAAGAATGACTCCACATTCTGGCACGAGCCACTTGGTTCATGGTGGAACCATTTAATTCTTTTAATGTGCAAAAGAAGTCACCTTCATGGATTGACCATGGTGAAGGTCAGATCTCTGTTAAGCAGAGCTCAGACCATGCATCTAAAACATGTCCATTGCAGACCTGAGGCGCAAAAGTGGTGATTTGGAATGGCTGGTGCAGGGCAAAATGGTGATGGTGGAAGGATTGTTATGCCCACAACTTGTTCTCTTAGATAATTTTTCTTGATCTTGCCCACATTCCTCTTTTTCTTTAACCAATCCTCATATCCTTTTCAGATATCTGATAATTCATCCCTACTAATTGATCATTGATAACAGTGGCTTTAAGGTGAGGTGCTTTGTCCCACCTCCTAGACTCCACATACCTTGAGTTTTTTGCCTCTTAACAGTTATGAGGTGAATATTAGGGAGATTGAATGGGTCATAGAGCTAGTGGTTGCCATTGTAAATTTCTTAGAAAAATGAGGCTGCCCTTAGCCTGTGTAGGCTGGGCCCATCCTATTTCTCTCTATTTCCCCCATTATTTTCTTCCTTGTCCTTTTCTAGTATTTTCCTTTCACTCTCTATCAGTTGTCTTTATTTTACATCCTAGTTTGGTGTCTTTGGAAAGTTTACTGAAGATCTCGGAACCTCAGTCTCTTCAACTCTAGTTGGGGGAAAATATCAGTGTCAGTAGATTCAGAGTCTTCTGTGTGGTAATTTCTCATTGTTAATTGCTTTCCTCCTCCACCCATGCAGGCTTACCCTGGGGCTCAGCGGAAAGAATCTGCCTGCAATGCAGGAGACACAGGTTAGATCCCTGGGTAGGGAAGGTCCCCTGGAGGAGGGCATGGCAACTCACTCCAGTATTCTTGCTGGGAAAAATCCCATGGACAGAGGAGCCTGGTCCATGGGGTCACAAAGAGTCTGACATGACTGAAGCAACTGATCATCTACACACCACCCATGCATTGACCCCATTGCTTGGAGTCCTCAGGAGGTCACTCTTGGATGTACTCAAATTCTGTAGGCAAGGTTAAAGGTGCCACCACCATGGATTTGGAAGGTGTTTCTCTCATTTCTATTCTCTTCCTCACTTGGCCACTCCATGAAGACATGCTATCTTTGAGAGATGGCCATTTTGTCTCACCAACTTGTAAGTATATACCACTGGACTCTACAGTTATTAAGGGGGAAAGTGTGGATAGATCTGCACAAATTCACCCCCTCCCTGAGAAAAGCAATTCAGTAAGTGCACTGTACTGGTTACCAATCACAAATGTCCTTGTGCAAAGCCTAGTCCTTTGTTCAAAGTGTACACACTAAATCAAGCAAATTAACCTGTATCATCGTGTATAACTATGGATCCTATTTGTGTTTATCAGTTAACAAGGACCCAGCACCTCCTCATTCATTTAGTCACACGTGGTTATTAAGCACCTACTATGCACTGGAGAAGAATCTGGAGAGTCCCTTGGGCAGCAAGGAGATCAAACCAGTAAATCCTAAAGGAAATCAACCCTGAATATTCATCGGAAAGACCAATGTTGAAGGTGAAGCTCCAATACTTTGGCCACCCAGTGCAAAGTGCCAACTCATTGGAAAAGACCCTGATGCTGGGAAAGACTGAGGGCAAGAGGAGAAGGGGAGACAGAGGATGGGACTGTTGGATAGCATCATCGACTCAAAGGACATGAGTTTGAGCAAAGTCAGGGAGATGGTGAAGGACAGGGAAGCCTGATGTGCTGCAGTCCATGGGGTTGCAAAGAGCTGGACACAACCGAACGACCAAATAACAACAATGTGCAAGAGGGTGCATGGGGATGAACAGGTGATGAACAAGAAAGAGTTCCAGTGGAATCCTCGTGCTATTGAAGGAAATGCACATGAAACAACTAATTGCAGAATTAATTGCTCAATTATAATTGTGCTAAGTTCTACAAAGAAACAACTACACGTCTCTAGGAGAACTTATGGCCTGGGATCTGATGGAATGGAGAGGTCAGGGAGGCTGGGGGAGGCCTCTGGGGAAATTAATGAAGCACTGACTGTGAGGCCTAAAAATCAGTTCCTAGGAAGGGAAGGGAAGAGAAGAGCTCCCAGACGTTTGGAGGATAAAGATTCTGAATTTTCGAGTGCTGCTGGTGGGTTGTCTCAGCTTCCACCCTGGCACAGTGGATTCTAGCCTCAAGTGACCTATTCGAGTTCTTAAACTGGGATCTGAAGGATCTTCCCACTTGGTTACACCCAAAGGGAAGAAACCTACTCAGGAACCCTCAGAACCAAGCAATTAACATTAGGTAGAGAGGGAATTCCCTGGTAGATTAGAGGTTAGGAGTGAACTGGGTTCAATCCCTGGTTGGGGAACTTGAGATCCCACGTCATACAGCACAGCCAAAAATAAATTAATTTTAATAAATAAAGTTTGGTAGAGAATAAAGAGATATTAATATCACTTAAGCTGCCTTACCAAACACACATATAGGCTACTCAGGAACCTCACTTTATTGAAGGTATACTTTGGGACAATTTATTTATACGTTCATGAGCTTACTCAGTCTTCTATTAACCTTCACTGCAAAGATAAACTCCGGTTTACACCCAGGGCAACACCCAGGGTTAGGGAAATTAAATAACTTGACCAAGATCATACCTGTACCAACCCTTATTCCCTGAAAGCCCATGACCTTTCAGCTACACCAAGCTGCCTGATGGTTTGCATATTGTTAGATGATTGCTACCCTCTTTAGGAGCATTTAGATCATTAAAGAACATGTTTAAGTGACAGTCCTAGAACTAGAGAATAAATCCAAGTATAATCTGCAATGTTCCCATTTTTAAAAGTTATTTAACAATGATGATTATGACTTATGAGCAAGCCCATGCTTTGACTATTTAAGTTTGTGTTTGTTGATATTCTGGTTCCCTAAGTTTTATTAGCAAAGAAGTGAAAAGGAAGTTACCATAATTGGGAAAATGTCTACAAATGGGCTGAAAAATCTGAATAAAGGAAAATAGCATCCAAGATTAAGGAGAAGTGGTGTGAATACATTAGTTCTGTGAAACATCATTATCTTCCCAGGATCTGGATGTTCACTGTCTTCACATTAAATGAAACTAATATTGCTGTATTTACATTGAACTTCTATTTCTAAACACTAAGGCATTATTTTATTCATATTATATTGGAGATCACATTCAAATAGTGCCAGAAAACCAAAGGGAACTCAAGAAGTTTTTGGGAACAGTTTGGCAGTTGAGAAATCACATCAGAAGGGTTTTTAGGATCATTTCTTTTTCTATTTCATGGGAAAAACTTGAGTGACCCAAAAAGCCATGGTTCTTTGGAAAGAGATCAAGAAGCAAATAAATAGACTCTTCATGTGCCTCTTTGCTTGTGGGAGCTGCAGAAATGGAAATCTGCACGGGGACTTTATTTCTTACAGTTTGTACAAGGATTGGGGGTGTCCCTGATGTAAATGATGGTAAATAATGGGATCAAGCACTGCTTTCAATGGGTCTGGTAAGCCCAAGCACAAGGGTGATGTGTTCTCTTGAGCCCCACACCCTTGGCTGAGCCCTTGGTCCAGTCTTCTTTCCTCATGGGCTCCTTGCGCACCCTTGGCATTAGCTCCTGCCAGCTGTGCTTCCTACTCATCTCTCAGACATATCTTTCTCAGATGTCTCCACTGAAAAGGCCAAGTTCAAGACCTGAGCCTCTCTGACCTGCATAATTGCTAATGCTCCTTCTGGTCTTCCATCCCCTCCCAATAGGAGGACAGAAGTTATCTTTTTGTAAATGATCTGATCAGGTTTCATCCCTGCTGAAATATCTTCTTTGGCCTCTTGTTAACTATGGGGTAAAGTCCAGGCTATTCAGCCAGGTATATGATCTGACCTCTGCTGACCTCAGCAGTGTCATTTCCTGCCTCATAAAGTACTTCTGCCCCAGGTACTTCTTGTTCCAGCAAGGCTGAAGCATTTATGGTGCCCAGCTGTCTGGCTTCATGGACAATGCAACCTGTGCCCTGCACTTACAAGGGTTGTTTGATTTCATGCTCTGCTATACCTATTTTGAAATTCTTAGGAATTTCAAATCCTTGTGAATAAGGGGCCACACATTTCCATTTTTCTCTGGGCTCAGCAAATTATATAGCTGGTCCTGGTGCCCAAACATCACATTGCTTCCCTCCTCTGTGCATTGCACATACTCTTCTCTCTGCCTAGCATATCCTTCCCTTCACCTCCATCTCCTGTGCTCCTTTTAGTCTGTCAAAGCTGATTTGAATACACTTCTTTAGTGAAACCTTCCCTGAACACCTGTCCATCTGCCCCAACCACATTAACCCCTCCCTCCTTTGTGCTACCCCTTTATGCTGCACGAACAACTACTATAATCTTTCCATGCTCTATGGTGATGAGTCATTTACCTGCCTGTCTTCCTCTGCTAGTCTTTGAACTCCTTAAGGAGTTCAGGGCCCATGCAGGGCCCAGGCAGTGGAACATAATAGTTAGAAACTCTGGAACCAGACTCTCTGGCTGAGAATCACCTTGGAGAGACCAGTTGACTTCTCAGTGTCCTAGTTTCCTCATTTCACAAAAGGAGGATACTCGTAGCACCTCCCTTGAAGGGTTGTTGCTGTGAGGTATGAATAAAATGATCCACGTAAAGTGCTTGGAATAGGACCTGGTATATAGGAATATTGAATAACTGTTTCCTAGTCTTACACCCTATTCTCTTTTGTCTTGCTGGAACCTAGTACAGTGGCTAGAATGTTTGGTTTTTGAACATTTTTTGAATCCCTGTGCTGGCTGCCTGAAATATTTACAAAGTGAAATAAAACATGACCCCTCCTCTTAAAGAATTTAATTTTAGTCAGGGAGACAAGCAATTAACAATCATGGTCGCCCTGATAAAATACTAGGTGCAGGTTTCTTTGAGAGCACAGAAGAAAGGCATACAGATCTTCATGTGAAGCTTGGTCTGAATTGTTCAGAATGTGTGAGTTAGCAAACATGGAGAAGGAGAAGATTATTCTAGGAAGAGGGAATAGCAGAGGCAAAGGCAGACAAGTGTGGAATTTTTCGTGTTTAGGGAACTATATTTCTTGCAATGTGGCTAAAGTAATGGTGTTTGGTGACATTTTGGGAGACTAGAAGGGTAGATTGTCGGGACTAGCAAATAGGTTTCAACTCTGATCTATTGGTACTGGCCACCTGGAACATTGTATTAAGAAGCATTCTAAAGCCATGTCTAGTCTCTGTGGGGAAAATTGATGCAATCAATAGCTCCATTTGTAATGGGAGCAGAAGGACGGAGTGGAGCCTGTATGTCACATATCTGCCATTGCTGATAGATTAGGTAGGGCCTCATATGCTGTATGAAGAGGTTGAACTTTATCCTGAAAACCAGAGGGAATAATTGCAAGATTTTAAGTATGGGAGTGACATGATCAGATTACACAATAGGTGTTCCATAAATGCTTGTTGAATTGAACTAACTGACTATGAGCCCCTCTTCCCCTATTAATGATTTAGTGGATCAAATGAACTCAAATGATTGGAACTCAGTGACTAAAACATGTATAATTGAGCCAATCGTGCTCGGAGACACTGTGCTAAGTGCTGAAAGAATTAGAACAGCATCTAAAGGTGCTTAACATGCTCCCATGGTGTGGTTTACATAGTAAAACAGTCTGGTTCATGCTGCAGTTTCCAATAGAGGTTTAAAGTGGTATTAATAATTTATGCAGCTATAATATTTCATGCTATGAATTGGATGTATCCCAAAAGAAAGACTTCCAGGGGGCTTTTTGAACCTTTAACCATCCTGTTCATTACAAATCAAATAGCATGGAAATGATTGGAAGAAACAGATTGGAATGCTTTAAAACATAAATCCATTGATATATGTTTTTATAATTTTTTCTAATAGTTATTTATTTGTACCAAGGTGAAAAGGGCTCTGAAATTTGGGCTATTATAAAAAACAAATTCCCTGACCTATTGTTTATTAATAAAACTAACTAGTCTTATTAATAAAATAAATTAAAATTCTGTAAAGTTAGCATTTGCCATTGTAACCATCATCTTTTAACTGTTGACAGGTTAAAAAAATCTTGTGAGTTGCGTTTCTGAAAGAATACACAAAGACTATCCTCAACAAGTATAGTATAAAAGCCAAAGGCCTATATTTCTATTTATCTTTTCTTGATTCCAAAGGGATTTAAGGTAGCATAGAATAATGCAAACAATGTAGCGAGGAAAATTAATTTAAAATAACTATGAAACATAGGGTGGCCTTCCCTGGTGTCCCAGGAGTAAAGAATCCACTTGCCAAACAGGAGGCGCAGGTTCAGTCCCTAGGTTGCAGAGATTCCCTGGAGAAGGAAATGGCAACCCACTCCAGTATTCTTGCCTGGGAAATCCCATGGACAGAGGAACCTGGTGGGTTACAGTCCACGGGGTCACAAGAGTCAAACATGACATAGCGACTGAACAACAACATGAAAGATAGAGCAAAGGGAATTTGAGTGCAAGAAAATCTAACAAAGGCCACTTGTGAGATTAGAGCACACCTCATAAGAAAATGCATGTATCTCAAATCTCAAGAAACTCAAGCTGAATGAGTTCTTATTACAGATCAAAAAGAAAACAGAAGTAAGTGACATTTCTGATTTAATTAAGTGGAAAGACAAAAGGTAAATTTTTTCAGATAATGGCCTAGAAATGATTTTAAAAATCAGTGAAGATACCCAGATTAAGTTGAAAATCTTTACCATGTTGACTAATCATGTCACACTTTCTTGTGTGTCTGTTTTGTCTTTGTAGCTTTCTGGCATTTCCTTTCTTTTACTTCCTATCATTATAAAGGCTGACAATGGTCAGAAATCAGAATGGGAGAGTTTTGTCTTTGTGTAAATATTCTTTGCAATCACATTTCAAGGGCTGAGGGTAAGAGGAAAGGAGTTGGGCTGCAAACAACTTGAAAAGATAGTGTTATGTCTGTGTTACTGGGATCTGGGACAGTTTCTAATACATAATGAATTTTCAAATTATGAGTTGAATGAAGAAATGAAGCTTCACAGAATTTATTAATCTTTACAAAAATGCATAACCATGGAACTTCCCTGGTGGTCCACTGGTTAAGACTTTGCCTTTCAATGTGGGCATGCAGATTCACTCCCTGGTTGGGGAATTAAGATCTCACTTGCGCTGAGGTCAAAACACCAAAGCATAATAAAGAAGCAATATTGTAACAAATTCAATAAAGAAAAAAAAAATGATCCACATAAAAGAAAATCTTAAAAGAAATGCACAGCTACTGAAGATTTATGCCTATATGATACATTTGTCATTGCTTCCAAAACTCAGTATTTAGCTTGTATGATCATGTTACCTGGACATTTTGTTCTAGAAGGATCTAGACTACAATAAAACCTTAAGAAGAAGGTACCTTAGGAAGATAGAAACAGAAGTTAAAACAAAAAAAATCAAAGAGAGAGCACACAGCAATTCCTTTTTGCTACTGTCATTTGTTGCTTCCTCATTTTGAGATTTTATAAAAACAGGAAGATCTCCAGGGCCTTGGACCACACTCTCCCACTTTCAACAGCTGCCCCTAATTCTCAGAAAGGAATTTTTTTAGCTTCCTTCCACTGAGACTTTAGAACACTTGAGAGATTTGGGAAGGAAAGAAGAGATGGTTCTTTTCTTTATTGGTGTCTGCTTTGTGCCAGGTGCTCCACCAAGCAATTCAGCAGTGATTATACTATCTAATGCTCACAGAATTTTGATAGGCAGGTATACTCTCCACTTTGTCAATGAAGAAACTACTGCTCACAAAACTATCTAACTTCAAGCATTATAAATAATGAGATAGAGCTAGGATTCAACCACACGTTAACCCAGCTTCTTTGCCTCTTACTGTGCAGAAGTATTTCTCCCACTCTCTGAACTTTCTGAGTCTTTCTTGTTTTAATTGTTGAGCAAGACCCTCTGTGCTCCATGATCATGAAGATGTAGTATTCTCCCCGTGGAATGGGCCTTAATATAGTTTTTTATTTCTAATACATTTGGCATTAACTGTTATCATAGCAGATTAATCCAGTTGTCCAGGTACTTTACAATAGTCTATTGTCTATTGAGTAGAGAAAAAGAAGGCATAGCAAATATATAGAAAAATACTTTCTGTGCTGTCCAAACAAAGTACATCTCCAGTTCCATGAGCTGCCCATTAAAGTCTGTTAGTCAAATTACCAATATGATATAATGATGATTATGAGAACAATGGTGATAGCACTCTCATTTACTGAGCATTTAATATGTATCCAGGATTGTTTAAAACACTCCTATTATGTCATTTAACCTTACGATAACCTTACAAAGTAGATGTTATTGTCCTCACTTTGCAGAGGAGAAGCTGGAAGCTCAGAGCAGTAATTTGTTGAGTTCTTACAGTGCTAAATGGTGGAGCTGGGTGTGAACCCAGGTTTGATGTTCCTGCCCCTACTTTTAGTCACGATGCCAAATACCCTTCGACAGTAACAACTGGTTTATGTTGCTATCCTTAGATTTTAGTTTTGCTTTCATGTCTCTACCAGAGTTGTATTTGTTAGATTTTTTTTTTCTAGTATACTTTGTGTGTGTGTGTGTGTGTGTGTGTGTGTGTGTGTGTGTGTGTGTGTCTATGTGTGGGTGTAGTTAATTCTGCCATAAGGGATAATTCTACCAACATTTCCACAGCTTCAAGAGTCTTCCTGGCCAGAATATGCTGGTTTTGTCAAGTATCTTTAATTTTGCTATAATTTATAATGCTTATTTCCCATAACAGTAAGTCTTCAGAACAAGCTATTATATTACTTTACTTTCATACATATATATATATATGTATATGGCCCACCTCATTTTATTGTGCTTCACTTTATTGCACTTTACAGATACTGAGTTTCTTTTCTTTTCTTTTCTTTTTTTTTAAAGAAATTGAAGGTCTATGAAACAACCCTGCCTTGAGCAAGTCTATAGGCTCCATTTTCCAACAGTATTTGCTTACTACTTTGT
Organism: Oryx dammah; assembly: GCF_014754425.2. NCBI lineage: Eukaryota > Metazoa > Chordata > Mammalia > Artiodactyla > Bovidae > Oryx > Oryx dammah. Next base: position 75,600,990 of record NW_024070212.1, read on the forward strand.
GTCTCTGTGTCACACTTTGGTAATTCTGAAAATATTTCAAACTTTTTCATTATTTTTATATTTGTTATGGTGATCTGTGATCAATTATCTTTGATGTTACTACTACAACTCACTGAAGGCTCAGATGTCGATTAGCATTTTTTAGCTAGGCATGTACATTTTTTAGATATAATGTCACTGCACACATAGATTACAGTATAGTGTAAACATAACTTTTATATGCACTGAGAAACTAAAAAATGTATGTTATTCACTTTTTTATGATGTTCTCTTTGTTACAGTAGTCTGAGGGTTTCCCAGGTGGAGCTAATGGTAAAGAACCCGCCTGCCAATGCAGGAGACGTCAGAGAAATGGGTTTGATCCCTGGGTCGGGAAGATCCCCTGGAGGAGGGCATGGCAACCTACTCCAATATTCTTGCCTGGAGAATCCCATGGACACAGAAGCCTGGTGGGCTACAGTCGATAGGGTCACAAAGAGTCAGACACAAAGCGATTTAGCACTCACACACACTGGTCTCGAATTGAGCAGAGATTCTGAGGTATGCCTATATATAATATGAAAGCATATGCATAAGTCTCAGTGGCATTATTTTGCCCTTAAGGTGAAATGATATCCCCTTCTCACAACCTAGCTTCTGCCGCTTCTCACTCACCTAATATGTACTGAGTATCTACTGTAAGGCAGTTACTCTGTTAGACATCTAGGACACTGAGATCAAAGGGCATGTTCTTGAACACAAGAAATCCATAATAACACGTTCTGGTTTATGTTTAAAGCACAGATAAAGGTGATCTTAAGTCAGTGGAATAGTCCAAGTTTAATTAGTGAAATAGATCCTGGTTATCCCACTCCTTACCCTCCACAGAAACTCTTTTATGATATGGCAACAATTTATAAGGTACCTGTCTTCAATGTGCAGAGTAAGAGATGCCCAACAGCCTATGCAAACATGCTAGTTAGCACCAAAATTTCCCCATAGTGCTAGAGCACTAGATAGTGAAGGGGGTCCCAGGAACTAAGAGAGATCGCCTTCATAACAATTGCAAGATTCTGTTAGTTTAACACTGTTATCCAAAGACTTCAAAAACAAGTCCTGTAGTGGAATCCTGGTTCTTCAGTCACTGTCTCATGTTGCTATGTTACATAACCCTTCCTGAGCCTCAACATCCTTATTTGTAAAAAAAGATTATAATATCTTTTTTTGCTTCTGCTTATGTATTCATTCACCTGATACGAAGAGCCTACTCATTAGAAAAGACCCTGATGCAGAGAAAGATTGAAGATGGGAGGAGAAGGAGTTGACGGGATGAGATGGTTGGATGGCATCCCGACTCAATGAACATGAGTTTGAGCAAGCTCTGGGAGATAGTGAAGGACAGGTAAGCCTGGCGTGCTGCAGTTCATGGGGTTACAAAGAGTCAGACACAACTGAGCAACTGAACAACAAATGCATTCATTCCTCCAGAAAATATTTTTTAAAATATCCACTTGAGCTAGGCACTAGATAAACAAGGTAGATACTGCTCCTGCCCTCATGAACATTACAGCCTGGTGAAAGAAAGAGGCAATAAATGAACTAGGTGCTACAACAGAGAATAAAGAGGGGAAACGTTTGGAGTCGGTTGTCAGAGCATGTTTCTCTGCAAAGGTGACACTTGGGCAGACATCTAAAACACGGAAAGAGCATGCTTTGTAAACAGCAAGTAGCAAACGTATTTTGGGTATGGAAAGTGATTTGTGCAAAGGCTCTGAGCTGGTAAAGAGGAGCTGAGAAACTGAAATCAGCCTAGTAGTTTGAAAAATACAAAGGGGGGCATGATCCTATAAAGTGGATATTGTCTACACTCAAATCTAGTACTTCCACTCCTGGCTATATATGCTAGAGAAATTCTTGCATCTGTCTACTAGCAGACACATAAGAATACTTCTATTAGCACTAACCTTTGTTCATGATAACACAAAACTAAAACAATCCAAACACTGACAGAAGAGAAGTAAATTTTGGTGCAGTCCCATCATGAAATATTATACAGTGGTGAAAATGAGTGGATTGTAACTACTAAAACCAATAAAAATAAATATTATAAACCCAACTTTAACTGGAGAAAACAAATAATTAAAAAACAACTTACAGTATTATTTACCATGTATTTAAATAATCTTAGAATACTCAAAAAATTAATTGTATATACATATTATATTATAAAACTATTTTTTAAAAGCAAGGAAATTGAAACTTTTGTTTCTAGCCAAGATGTTGGAATGAACAGTAAATCTACCCTTTGCCTTAAATAAATAGGAAACTAGAAAATTACATGAAATAATAGCTTTCAGAAACTGGACAATAGCAAAGCAGGGCTATAATGCCTGAGTGAAGGAAAACAAATAAGGTAAGATTTGTAACGGTACCAGCTTACCCTCTGGAAAGAGTTGCCAGGTGGTAGCATAGAAAGGGGGAACCCAAACAGAATCCAGTGTTTCTTGCTGAGTCAGAAGCAGAGACTGGAGTTAGGGGAGAATAAGGCAGTCAAAATTTGCCAGACAGAGTACTGCAGACGAGGGAGCTAGGAAGAAAGAGAGCTCCAGAAATCTGTAGAAGGGTCAACCAAATGTTTATGACTGAGTGCTTATCTATTCTTGAATGAGACGGACTTACCCGAGGTCAGGGAAAGATCTCTCAGAAAAGAATAGCCGTAGCATAGGACTGAGCAAAGTTCTTGTTCCCACAAGTCAGAATGGAAAGATCTCATAATATATGAGGTATCAGGTAGGAAACTTAAAAGTCAAACATCTCAGCAATGGGCCTAAAACCATGCTAAAGGCTGCTGTGGACTCCAAAGAAAAAGTGTAAAAAAAAGTTTGAAAAGATCCAAGTATAATCCAACAACTCTGTGTCAGAAAAAATATAATGGTATTTAAAGGAACACAAAAAAATCTAGCAATGAACAAGATAAATTCACAATGTCTGGTATCTGATTAAAAAAAACAAAAACAAAAAACACTACAAGGCATGCAAAGAAGCAGGAAAATAGTGAATCAGAACCTAGACAAAAATAAACCAATAGAAACATACACAAAAATTATATCAATGATTGAACTAACTGATAAGGACATTAAAAATTAGCTACTATAAATATGCTCCATATATTCAGATGGTAGAAGAAATGCTGTGTAGCCATATTGAAAGAGAATTTGAGATATGAAAGAAGAAAGCCAAATGGAACTTCTGAAGATGAAAATTATAATATCCAAAGTGAAAAATGTCCTGATTGCAGTTGTGTCATTGAATTTAAAGCCATCTTTCATAGGAAACATATATTGAATCTTGCTTTTTAAAATCCTATCTGACAATATCTGACTTTTGTTTGGAGTGTTTGCTGCTGCTGCTAAGTCGCTTCAGTCGTGTCTGACTCTGTGTGACCCCATAGACGGCAGCCCACTAGGTTCCTCTGCCTCTGGGATTCTCCAGGCAAGAATACTGGAGTGGGTTGCCATTTCCTTCTCCAACGCATGAAAGTGAAAAGCAAAAGTGAAGTCGCTCAGTCGTGCCCAACTCTTAGCAACCCCATGGACTGCAGCCTACCAGGCTCCTCCGCCTATGGGATTTTCCAGGCAAGAGTACTGGAGTGGGGTGCCATTGCCTTCTCCGTTGGAGTCCATTCATATTCAATGTAATTATTAATACGGTTGGATGAGGTAGGCTGTTTTGCTATTTTTTTCCATTCATCTCACCTTTTTGTCATTGTTGTTGCTCCTCTATTCCTCCTGTACTGCTTTTTATGTTTATAAATTATTTTTTGTATTCCTTTTTAAAAAAATTCATGAGGTATACTTGCTTTATAATGTTGTATTATTCTGCTGTACAGTGAAGTGAATCAGCTATATGTCTACATATATCTGCTCTTTTTTGGATTTCCTTCCCATTAAGACCTAAATCAACATTTCTCCAAAGAAGATATACAGAGGCACATTAAAAGGTGGTCAACATCACTAATTATTAGAGAAATGCAAATCCAAACTACAATGATGAGATTTCCCTGGTGATACAATGGATGATAATCTACCTGCCAGTGCAGGGGACATGGGTTCAATCCCTGGTCCAGGAAGATTCCACATGCCGTGGAGCAACTAAACCAGAGTGCCACAATTACAGAGCCCATGTACCCTAGAGCCTGTGCTGTGCAACAACAGAAGCCACCATAACAAGAAGCCTGCACAACACAGCTAGAGAAAGCCTGTGTGCAGCAATGAAGATGCAGCACAACCAGAAATGAAAATAAATACATTTTTTTAAAAGGGAAAACAAAAAATACAATTAGGTATTACCTCACACCGGTCTGAAAGGCCATCATCAAATAATCTACAAACAATAAATGCTAGAAAGGTATGGAGAAAAGGGAATTTTCCTATACTTCTGTATTCTATTTTAATCCTTGTTAATTTGATGGCTCTCTTCTTTGCCTTATTTTTTAGTAGTTCTTCTGAAGATATATTGGGGCATCCCTGCTGCCTTAGTGGTAAAAAATGCAGGAGACTTGGGTTCAATCCCTGGGCTGGGAAGATCCCCTGGAGAAGGAAATGGCAACCCACCCTGGTATTCTTGCCTGGGAAATCCCATGGACAGAGAAGACTGGTGGGCTACAGTTCAAGGTGTCACAAAAGTTAGACATGACTTAATGACTAAACAACAACAATAGTATCCATCATCTACCTCAAGAAAACATTTATGTACTACTGCAGTCCACAGGGTTGCAGAGTCAGACACAACTGAAGCCCTTAGCACACAAACACATCACACATCACGAGTCTAGTAACATTGTTCTCCCTTTTGCGCTATTGTTGCTAGCTATTACATATTTATATGTTGTAAAACCCAGAGTAAAATGTTAAAATGCTTTCTTGAAAGTCATATGCCTTTTAAAGAAATTAAGCGAATAAAGCAGAAAATATATAAATACATATAATCTTCCTTATGGGTGAACATATTTAACAATTCCCCTGTTTTTCATTCATTCTTATTGATTTGAGTTACCATCTGCTGTCATTTCCCTTTAGCCTGATGGACTTCCTTTATCATTTCTTACAGTGCAAATATGGTAACAACAAATTCTGTCAGATTGTTTATTTGGAATTGTCTTTATTTTGTCTTCATTTCTGAAAAATAGTCGAGATATAGAATTCTTGGTTGAGAGATTTTTCTTTTAGCATTTGAATCATCAGTGTTTTCTGACTTCAATTGTTTCTGATGCAAAGTTAACCATTAATCACATTATTTTTACCCTTTGTTTATTCATGTATATTTTGTGCCTCTTTCTCTTTTCTCTCCTGGAAATTCAACTAAATGTAGGACACACTGCTTCATGTGATCCAGACAAGTCTTTGAGATTCTGTTCATTTTTTTCAATCTTTTTTCTTTATATTCTTCAGATTCATAATTTATATTTTAAAACCTCACTGATTTTCTTTGGTCAGGTCAAATCTGTTGAGCTCATCTAATATATTTTTCCTTTCAATATGATACTTCTCAGCATTTCTCTAGGATTTCAGCATTCTCTAGAATTCCCACTTGAATCTTTTTAATAGGATCTGTTTCTCTGGTGTGTTTCCCTATTTGTTCACCCATTTTTAACATATTTCTTCTTAATTATTTGAATAAGTTCCTTAGACATACTTGGGGCTTCCCAGGTGGCTCAGATGGTAAAGAATCTGCCTGCAATGGGGGAGACCTAGGTTCAATCCCTGGGTTGCCCCCTTGGAGGGGGGCATGGCAACCCACTCCAATATTCTTGCCTAGAGAATCCCCGTGGACAGAGGAGCCTGGTGGGCTACAGCCTATGGGATCATAAAGCGTTGGACACAACTGAGTTGACTAAGCAAGGCATAGCACAGACATACTTACATATCACTTTTGAAATTTTTGTGTGTGTGCTAAATCCAACACCCAGGTCCATCTGGAATCAGTTTTTATTGATTGATTTTCATTTCCTGTGTATGGGTCATACTTTTATGTTTCCTTGTGTATCTCATAATATTTTTTGTTAAAAAGCAAAGATTGTAGATAATATGTGTAGTGATTTTAGATTCTGTTTTCTTCTTCTTTAGTTTCAATAGGTAACTATATGTTCAAAATTGCAAAGACCACTTCCCTAGACTATGTAGCCATTGAAGGTTCTGCTCAGAACCTTGCTGTTTTGTTTTGCTTCCTGGAAGAGGAGTGCTTAGCTGCCCAAAGTCTCTTCCATATCTTCATAGCTCATTGGTACACCAGTGATTTGGGCAGAGGTTATGCTCAGAAACCTCAAGCCAGCAAGGCTTTCACTCTCTGCTGTCTGAGTTGTGTGTTGGCTGAGGAGCACATTTAAAAGCAGAGCACCAGGACTTCCCTGACGGCCCAGTCATTAAGAATCTGCCTGCCAGGGCTTCCCTGGTGGCTCAGTGGTAAAGAATCCACCTGCCAATGCTGGAGACACAGGTTCAATCAGGGAGGATCCCACACGGCTCAGAGCAACTAAGCCCGTGCACCACAACTATTGAGCCTGGAAACCACAACTACTGCGTCCACACGCAGCAGCTACTGAAGCCCACCTGCCACAGAGCACACTCTGCAACAATAGAAAACTGCGCACTGCAATCAGAGAAAAGCCCGCATAGCAATGAAGACCCAGAAGACCGCAAAATAAAAATAAATAAATTAATTAAAATTATTGGAAAAAAAAAAGAATCTGCCTGCCAATGAAGGAAACGTCGGTGCCATCCCTGCTACAGGAAGATTTCACATGCCCCGGGGCAACTAAGACCATGTGCCACAGCTACCGAGCCTGTGCTCTAGAACCTATAAGCTGCAACTGCTGAGACTGGTCCTCAACTAGAGAGCTCGCATGCTAGCAACTACAGAGCCCACAAGCTCTGGAGTCTGTGCACCACAACTAAAATGAGGTCCAAGTACTGTAATGAAAGATCCTGCATACTTCAACAAAACCCAATGCAGCAAAAATAAATAAATAAATGAATATTGTAAAGACACACACGCAAGACACTCACTGGAAAGGCTAAAGTTGAAAAGACAGGCCATACCAAGTGTTAATGGTGATATGGAGCAACTGGACTCACATATTACTGGCGGGCTAAAAAAAATGGTGCAACTGCTTTGAGAAAAGCTGGGTAGTTCGTTATGAAATTAAACATATACTTTCCATAGAATCTAGAAATTTCCTCCTTGGGTATTTACCCAAGAGAATTGAAAATATATGTTCACACAAAGACCTATATCTGAATGTGCAAAACAGCATTCATCAGAATAGCCAAAACCTGGAAACCATTCAGATGTCCCTCAATTGGTGAGTGGATAACACTGAGGTATAGCCATGCAATAAAATACCATTCAGCATAAGGAATAAACTATATATATATATAACAATGTGGATGGATCTCAAAAAAATTATGCTAACTGCCAAACAAAAAACAACCATATTGTATGATTCCCTTTATAAAAAAATCTAGAAAGAGCAAGACTGTATTACAGAAATCAGTGGTTGTTAGAGGTTGAGGGTGGGGGTAGAGATTGACTGCAGAGGGAAAAGAGAACTTTGGGGGCTTAAGGAAATATGCCAGATTATGATTATGGTGATGTGTACATGCTGGTATATATTAAGCAAAATGCACTGAATTGTGTACTCTTAAATTATGTGAATTTCATTGCACAAATTATTTTATAATATACCTGACAAAGAAAAAACCAAGGGAATGATAAAAACAAAATTCAGATAGTGGTTGCCTTTGGAAGGGATGCAGGGAGACAGAATATGAAAGCTGTATATAAGAACATTGAATGTTGGTGATTTTTTAATAGTTTCTCTGTATACTAAGTTTTAATTAAAAACAATAGATATATGAGTGAATAGGGGACATGAAGTGTAGACACATGCAGACCACTTTAGAGAAAAGCAGTGGCTACAGAAGAATGTGATGTCGAAGCTTTTTTTTGTTGTTTGTTTATTTTTAAATATAGGAAACACTAGAGCATGCTTTTACACGAGTGAGAATGACTCATTAGAAACGGAGAGAACAATGATGAAAAAAGGGAACAGAGAAGGAGCAAAGTCCTTGGGAGGGCAAGAGAGAATGGCTGCTGGAGCTAAGTGGAAGGACTGGACCTTGGTCATAGGAAGGTCTTTTCCTCCATGGTAACAAGAGGGAAGAAGATGGGTACAGATTCAGTTAGGCTTAGGAACTTACTGACTGGAAGATGAAGCAATTTCCTTCTGAAAATTTCTCTTTTCTCAATGAAGTATGATTAAGACTACCAGCAGAAGTGGGGAGGAGTAGGATTTTTTAGGAGAGTGTTTTAAATGGGCATCTGGAGAGTGTAGTGAGGATCCTATCATGAAATACAGTGCCTGGTATATATACATCTTCCTTCTACATCATGTATTCACTTCAGCCACACTCTGCCTCCATGGGCTGAGGGTTATTTATGCCCATGATTGTGGTCTGGTGGGGAGAAGTGCTCAGTAATGAGTAAGAGTCAGCAGAGGAGGCAGCTGTCTTCCTGGCAGTCTCCTTGTCCTGGATTTGCAGTCAAAAACATTGCTAGTCTGTTTACAGCATTTTGCAATCCATGGAGGGTGAGGAAGGCCTCTTCTGAACATTTTGCTTCCTAATCTAATGTTTCCAGCTAGGCCTCTGCTAAAGAGAATATTTTCTCGGGTAGTTTTTTATTTGAGGCATTTATATGTGGTGCTTTCGATGTTTACTAAATCAATCAGATGATTTCTCCTTCGGTTATATTCCCACTCTTCATATTATACCATAATATACTCTATACATATGTGCATGTATACATTTTATGATATACTATAACACTATCTCCTGCTTAGTATATAACTTGCACTTTGTCTTTCTGCCTGTTTGACATTGTACACGTTCAATAAATGGAGAATGAAATAAATAAGTCCATGACTTAGTGATTAAACAGCAATTTGGAGTTGAATTTGAAGTCTGTATAAACCAACTAAATTTATGATTTGGGGACCTTGCTGCATGAAATTATCTTGGTAAATGAATACCACGTTTAAAGGGCAGGCGGTTGTTTTCTCATCTGTAAAATGAAGACTACAGGAGCATCTACTTCTCAGGGTCATCATGGGAATTGTGCTATAACAATGCTAAGTAGAGGGACTTCCCTAGTAGTCCAGTGGTTAAGAATCTGCCTTCTAATGCAAGGGACACAGGTTCGACCCCTGATGGGGAAACTAAGATCCCACCTGCCTGAGGGTAGTCTGTACGCTGCAACTTCTAAACCTACACTCCAACGACTAGGGTAGCCTGTGCGCTACAACGAAAGATCCCGTGTGCTGCAACTAAGACCCAACACAGCCGAAAGTAATATAAATGGTAAAAAACAAACAAAAACAAACCACAAAATAAGAACAATACTAAGTAGACTGTCTGTGGTATTGCATTTGTTTCTTCATAGCAACTCTGTGAGGTGGGAAGATTCTTATGTATGACTAATACTTGGTAGAATCAAGGGATGCAAACCCAGGTAGTCTTTTAACTACAGGCTAATAACAGTAATGGTAGTAACAGAAAGAACAGTGCTACTAGTAGGGAATAGCAGAAATAAGAATAAAGGGAGATCACTCAGAAAGGAGTAGGCACAAAAGACTTTTTGGTAGAGGGATTTGAGACTGGCCTTTTTTTTTCTTTAATTAATTAATTTATTGTAATTGGAGGCTAATTACTTTATAATATTGTAGTGGTTTTTGCCGTACATTGACATGAATCAGCCATGGGTGAGACTGGCTTTTAACTATGGCAAGATTTCTACAGGCAGTGAGAGATAAAGTCTTCCCAAAGCAGAGGGCAATTGCCAGCAAAAGCTTAGAGTCTGGATAGGAGCTGGCTTGCTTGTGGAGCTAGGCCCTTCAATGCCTATAAAGGGTCTGCCTCGTAGGGAAATGGTGTAAACTGAGGCCAGAAGAGATGGCTAGCACCACATGGTGAGAACTAAATATTAGAATAAGATATTTGCTGGTAGGTTTCTGTGAGCAAGGGGAGTCTTTCATTTGGTGTGCAGGACTTCCCTGGTGGTCCAGTGGTTAAGAATTACCTGCCCATACCAGGGACACAGGTTTGATCTTTGGTTCTGGAATATTCCACATGCCTCAGGGCAACTAAGCCTGTGCACCACTGCTACTGAGCCCGTGCTGTACAAGAGACATCACCACAGTGAGAAGCCTGAGTCCCGCCACGAACAGTAGTCCTCTCTTGCCGCATTGAGGGAAAACCCACACACAGCAACAAAGACCCAGTGCAGCCAAAAATAAATAAATAAACAATCTGATGTGCAAGCCTGGAGCTGCAGACACAGGCAAGGGGAGAAATAAAGATTTGGGATTTGTGGGCCCAAAGGTGGTAAAAATACAGCTTACATTTGGACAGAGCTTGAGAGTCTGAAATTAGTGCTTTCACACCCAAGGTTTTTGCTGATGCTCAAAATAACCTTGTCCTTGGAGTGGCCAGGTAACTCCCATTACGTGAGTTACCACCTGTGAAATGCCTACTTTAAAGTGGGTGCTTAATTAAGGTCCCTTTCTTTTTATAGACAAGAAAATGAGGGTCAAGTAGCTTGCTCAAGTTCATGGAGCTAGTTGTGTCGGAGCTAGGGCTAGAACACAACTCTTTTCTCCCAGCTTATTCAGTTTTCCACACTTTATGATGTCAGCCCAGTTATCAATTCTGTATAATTCATCTAGCAAACAATTGAGCACCCTGGGTCAATTGTATGTCTCATAAAGTTATAGGGATGCAAGCTATAGGGATGCAAAGACAAATATGTGTCATGCTCACACACCATTGGAGAGAACAGACTTAATTATTTTTAAGCAGTTTGACAAGTGCTGAGATGGCAGTGGGTGCACAAGTCTTAGTTTTCACTCCAGGAGATGGTGAAGGACAGGGAAGCCTGGCGTGCTGCAGTCTATGGGGTTGCAAAGAGTTGGACACGACTTAGTGACTGAACAAAGTACAAGTTTTATGGAAGGGGGTGCATGTGGGAGAATGGCTTCACAGAGAAGGCTCAGTTTGCACTGAGCCACATGTCAAAGTACTTTCTCACAGAACGAGTCCCGCACTGAACCCTTGTAGGGTGTCAAGTGCTAGTGGGCACACTGGAACCAGGGGGCCTCCCCGGGGGAGGAATCATGCAAGTGAGGGACAGAATGAGTAGAGGATGTAGCAGCCAGGAGAGTGCATTTCGGGCCTCCCTCCATGAGCACAGGATGTGAGGAGGGCACAGATGAGAGCCCCCAGCTGCCCTGTTTCCAGGGTGCACACGTGGAAGTGAAACTCCCTGGGCTGCTCCCCGCCAGTGTCAGAGTTTGGTCAAAGGTACAAGAGCCAGGTTATTCCTGCTCAGCAAGTACTCTGACAAGTACTCTTTGCTCCAGAGCTCAGCAGCCTGACCAGCACTTTCTGCAAGCTGCACAGCAAGCAGCCTGGTCTCTTCCCACCCAGTTTTCCTTCCATGCCCTCTTCAATCACAGACATCAGATCTGAGAGAGACATCAAGGACAAAACACTTGGGAGGGACTTCCTTGGCAGTCTAGTGGTTAAGGCTGCACAATTCCAGTGCAGGGGATGTGGGTCTGATCCCTGGCTTCCCTGGTAGCTCAGCTGGTAAAGAATCCACCTACAATGCAGGTGACCCTGGTTCGATTCCTGGGTTGGGAAGATCCACTGGAGAGGGATAGGCTGCCCACCACGGTATTCTTGGGCTTCCCTGATGGCTCATCTGGTAAAGAATCTGCCTGGAATTCGGGAGACCTGGGTTCGATCCCTGGGTTGGAAAATCCCCTGGAGGAGGGCATGGCTCCCCATTCCAGTACTCTGGCCTGGAGAATTCCATGGTCTGTTCCATGGGGTTGCAAAGAGTCGGACATGACTGAGCGACTTCCACTTTGGGGAAGTAAAATCCCACATGCCATGCCCCTTAGAAAATGAAGGAAAGAAATTGCGGGTAGAAGACAGAGTAAGGAAGAAAGAAAGAAAGAAAGGAGGACAAGAAAATGCTTGGGAAAACCTTTTGTGTTTTGAGTGTGGAGAGGAAGAGAATGAAGAAGACAATGAACAGGAGAGGAAATCCAGCAGAAAGCCCTGTGACCAAGGCTCCCAGAGCAGACGTCAGGAGGATGGTCCCCAGTTGCATCCTGAAGAGAAAATAAGGCAGTGAGAAGACTCACAGCTGTATGCCAGGCACAATAGTCCAGAATATTATTGTCTGAACAAATGAACAGAAATGGAAAACTATCAGGGTATTTAAAGCCAGCAGCTGCAACAGAAAAACCCCCAGTTCTCAGTTGGTTTAACTCTGTAAGGTTTGTTTTTCACTCACAGCAAGATGGGTGCTGTGGTTTGTCCATGTAAAGCAGGAGTTGCTGTTGATGCCAAGAAAGGTGAAGAGGGGGCTGGAGCACGGGGGTGGGGGAATTTTTTGAGGGCCTGACTTCAGAGTGGAATGGTTGGCATCACTTCTTCTTACACTCTGTTTGCCAGAACCCAGACACATGGCCCCAAAGCTAACAGGAAGTGCAGGAAGAGAAAACACCTGTTCCCGAGTGCCGGGGAACCCATAGCATCATCTGTGACACAGGGAATATGCCAGTGGTTGTCAGTTAGGAACTCATTATAAACCCTCAAAAACATGAGTGCCTACATGGGAATGAGAGGAGAAGTGGGGGCATTTAAACCTGCCCAGTGTTTTTGTAGAGTGAGCAGACAGTTCAGTTGCAGAGAGGGAGGAGAAGGGGGGGTAGGGTGAAAGAAAGTAGAAGTCACTCAGCACAGCCTCTCAGAATCCTTCTGTGCTGCTCACTTCCACCCTCTGACCCCAGGCTGAGAGCTCCCACACCTGCTTTGCATGGGCCCATCCTGCGCTAATTTACTTCACTGGCCGAGAGCTCTGTAAGGAGGGGTGGTGTGTGCATATCTGGAGCCCCAGCACCTAGCACAGAGTCTGGCACAGAGTCATTGTCTGCTGGATGGGTGAAAAGCATTCTTCACCTGGAGATCCTGATGTATGGGATCTGGGCGAGAGAGGTCATCCTTCCTTTTATCTGTTTTTAAAAAAAATTATCATGAAATATACATAGCATAAAAACGTACCATTTTAACCATTTTTAAGTGTACAGCCCTGTTGACTGTGCAGACATCACCACCATCCCTCTCCAGAACTCCTTCTATATTGTGAAACTAAAACTCAGCACACAGTGACCACCAATAACCCTCCATTTCCCCCACCTGCAGCCCCAGGCAACCACTACTCTACTTTCTGTCTCTATTAGCTTAACTCTTCTAAGTACCTCTTTTAAGCAGATTCATGCACAGTATTTGTCCTTCTGTAACTGGCTGATTTCACTCAGTGTGATATCTTCAAAGTCCATCCATGTTATTCAGTTTGTGTTAGAATTTCCTGCCTTTCTAAGGCTGAGTAATATTCCATTGTGCATAATGCGTATTTTGTTTGTCCACTCAACCTTAGAGGGACTCTTAGGTTGCTTCGACCTTTACTATTGAGAATAATGCTGTTGTGAACGTGGGTGTGCAAATACCTCTTCAAGACCCTGTTTTCAAATCTTTGGGGGTGTATTTATACTTCGTTTAAGGTGGTTTCGGTGATCTGAAGTACAGTTAAGGTGGAAAACCTCTCTTCCATGCAAAAGAGAAGAAGAGGGTTAAAAAGAATGATGAAAAATGTAGGTGTTTGGGGAAATGAGAGACCATGTAAGGATCAGGAGGAGACAGGCATGGATGGGATTCTGGTACAGTGGAGGAGTTGATGGGGCCGGGAACCAACAGAAAACAAGGGGGAAAGTCACACAGGACTCTGGAAAGAAGAGGCTGTCAAATGACCTGATTCCTTAAGTAGAGGTGATGTCATTTGCTGACCAGAGCAGGAGTGGAGATGAAAGTGAGGTTGGAGCTTGAGGAAAGAAAGGATTCACAGCAGTTGTGCAGGAAATGCAACTGGGAGATGATGGAGGAAGATGAACTAAGGCCAGAGACAAAGAAAGGACCCAATGACGTGTGTTGGGGGACGGGGGAAGAAAGTATTAGGAACTCCTTTTTTTAAAAGTCAAGTTCATCTGAGGGCAGGGAGTGAAGAAAACTGCTGGCAAGTATGCTCAGAAACAGACGAGAAATCATCAGAAGGACGGCAGGGTGTCTGCAAGGCAGACGGAAATGTGGCAGGCCAGGTCACGTGGTGGGCTTGGGGATCCAGGGCAAGGTGGAGAAAATGGATCATGGAAACCATCCAGGTTTGGAAACTGGCCAGAGGATGTGGCAGAAGGTCAAGGGAGGCTACATGCCAAAGAAGTGCTGAGCACTGCATACCTAAACAGACCCAGGCTCTCACAGAGGCTTCCTGGTACAAATAAGGAGAGTCACTGTCACATACATTGACAATGTGATGTTATCTTATCCCATCAGATCAACTGCGATGTCCCCCAGAGCCTGCCTTTCGAGGACAGCCCTCTCTGCCTCTAAACTGACTGTCTTCCTAATCAGTGAAAACTTGTCGCATAGGTCAAGGTCCTCCTGGCTGTATTCAAGAACCAAGTTCTCCCCTTGTGCCTGCCTCATTGCTCCGTCACTGCAGCCGATAGCCCCATCCAGGGCCACCAGCCACAGATATCTAAGACCTCAGGGAGTCCCCTAGTGAGTCAAGGCAGTGACTTTGCACTTCTAGAAGCCCTTGCCCTTCCTGCTTTACTGTGGCAGCTGTGGGCTGCAGTGACAATGTCCCCAGTGATCTCATTTTGAGCTCATCTTTGTAAAAAGGAAAAAAAAAAAAAAGAAAATCAGTTTTCTAAGCAATTGTACTGGAAAATCCATTCCCATCCTCCTCCCTTCCTCCCCCGCCCTTCCTCTGAGAGGACCCGATTTCTCATTCTGATCTGGAACTTTCTTTGTCTGGTGTCTTGTGCCAAATAGGAAGCTTTGTACATATTTCCCTCCGATGCCCCTATTTGCCCTGAAGTCTTGGTTGGCCTCGTTCCATCTCTTTCCCTGCTCTGTGGGTCTCAGCTTCATCCCTGGATAATTGCTCAGGCTCCCCACTGCCTGCTCTGAGAAATCTGTCAGTTGCTGCCTGCTGCTTGCTGTCTGTTATCCTTTACTTGCTCCACTGGGCTTCTGGCCGCCCTCTGGACATTGCTGCTGTTTTAGGACAAGATACAGATCTGTTTGCTTTTCTAAGCAGTCTCTTGCATGAGCATTTTGCTGTCCACATTTTATAGCCTTTCTCCTTTTTATTTTTTTTCCCACTCCTTTCCTACTTCCTGTTGAGCGCAGGCATATAAGAGTTTCTCCAGACAGCAGGTAGCTTCGGGAAACTACTGTCCTGCTGAAGTCCTTTGACCTGTCCAAAGTGACAGTATCCTTCAGCTGGAAATGCGCAGGCAGCCTGGCAAGTGGCCTGCTGCCTCTGAGACAATCCAATCATCAGAGGGTATGGAGGGAATAAGCATTGTTTAATAAACAGAATATCCAGATAAAGTTACCTATAAAGACACGGGGCTGGGAAAGGAACAAGATGAAGAGGAATTGTCCCCTCGTTCTTCTGTGAGCACCATGTGGCTTTGACTGATATGGAAAGAGAGGCCTCTCCAGGCTCTCTTTGAAATGCCCAGGACACTCCTTGCTCCATTTCCAACTTGCTTCTACTTCTTTCCAGAGCTACTGAACTTTGACCTTTCTGTTTGTCTCTAGAAACTCATGTAGACCCTTGGCTTCCTGTGTTTGTACCGTGGGCACTCCCTGGGGATTCAGACTGTTTCAATTCTTGTTTCTTGAACCAGAACACCCCATACTAACTTTGGTCCCATTTTGATCTAATGCCAGGTGTTACAGTCAGGCTTTTCCTCTCTGTCCAGGCCTTTAGAGGCTGTCAAGATTGGGAGGTGGATGGGGTAGTAGGGCATAGTTCACAAGGAATGCCTGAAGGCTCCTTGTCCCTGGGTGGCAGAAATGTGAGAAGAGTTTCAAGACAGGAGTGGAAAAAGACTTAAAATAAGTTCTTTGCATTATAAGTGAAAGAAATATAGGGGAAAAAATTAGAGCATGACTCAAATGGTTAATCATGAATACAAAATTGGCAGAGTTCTTAAGAAATAGGGATAAATATTATGTCAAATATTTGAGTTAAATGTAAGAATCCATGTAAGAATCAGTTCTGTGTAAAATGTAATAATAATCAACTAGACCATCCATTCACAACTGGCTTATACTATTTAAGGTAATTATAAAGTGAAAATACCTGGCCTTGCTCTTTCATTCTTTCACTGACCTATTTCACAGATTGTTTTTGGACACCAGCCAAGTGCCTGCCTGGTGCTAGATGCTATGAGAGATACAAAGAAGTCTAACACATAGTGCATGTCCTTAAGATAGCTAGACACATATAAAGTTAAGATAAAGACACAAAAGGTGCTGCCAGAGAATATAATTATCAATTGAAGAAGTACTGTGAGTCCCCATGACGAAGCATCCCTGGGGGCTGGAGTTAATCACAAAGGTTTTCTAGAGAAGGTGAGTCTCAAGGGACCTTAATGAAAAGGAAAATTGTAAAGGAAATGATGAATCTTTATGCTTAGTGATGATTTACTGAGATCTCATGATATATGACAAACTATAGAAGAGATGTCTCATGTTAAAATCAACAAAGGACATCCTGACTGTCTTCCAAGATCTAGAATAAGAGAATAATGACAAACACCTGTTATCTGGTTGGTAGGATGATTGGTCAGGCATGGGTTTCAGATTCCGTATGGTATCTTTACCATGGAACACACCTGGAACATATATTCTGTGACCTGGAAAATAAGAATACATGTTTAGAATGCATTCAGCTTCCCATAACAGGATGCTTGATTAACAGTGGCTTCAACAATAAAGATGTTTAATTATCACACAAAACAAGAAGTCCACAGTTGCTTTAGCTGCCCACATATATCCTGAGTGGCCCAAGTGTTATTTGTTTGTCTCGCTCTGCCATTGTCAGTGAAATTGTTTTGCATGTCATTCAGCTAATTTCCCTATGGTCACATAATAGCAGCTATGACTCCCACAGAATGTCATTCCAGGCATGAAGAGAGGGGCAAGGAGGACTTCCCTGGCAGTCCAGTGGCTAAGACACTGCGCTTCCATTGCAGGGTGGGCAGAGGACAGGGGGAAGATGGTTTACAGTCCTTGGTTGGGGAATTAACATCCTACATGCTTCATGGAGTGGCCAAAAAATAGAAAAAAAAAAAAAAAAGGCGGATGGCAAAGGCCAAGGATATTATCCTCCTGAAGTTCTGTCTTTCCATCCAAGGAAGAAGTCTTTGATTGAAGCTCTTAAGCAGATTTTCCCTGAAATCTCCTTGCCCAGAACTGAACCATATGCCTACCTCTGTAGCCAATCACTGGGAAAGATTGAAGCCACTCATGATTCATTCTCTTGTTCTGGGGTAGACGCCCAGCTTCCATGAGATCAAGGGAGCTCTACTCACTTTCTGAATAAAACCAGAGTTCTCTTTGGCAGAGATGGGGATGGAAATGATGTATAAATACAGTAATTCAGCAGCATTAAGGGTCTCTGCCCATGTCTCTGCTCCAGTGGCTATGGCCAGCCCTTGACCTTGGCCTTCGTTAGCAGGCTCTGAATTTTTTCCCATTTCTTGGAAATTATTGTTCCTGCATAATAGATCTGACTTATACAAGAAGGCTGATATCTCAAAACTCAAGTCAATAAAACTTTATTCAGAGAAAACCTTTTGGCTATACCCTACCAACCAACCAATCTCTAGACTCAACTGCTTTAGATAACAGGGCTTCTTATATTGTAATGTTAGTTTGTTTTGCCTGAGTTCTCTACTGAACTAAAATCTAGAGGACTTCTAGAATTGTGTGGTCCAATACAGTAGCCACTAGCCACGCATGTGAAATATGACTAATTTGAAATGAAATGGAGGAATTAATGTTTACCTGTATTTAGACTTTACTTAATTTAACCTTAAAACTTGATTCAGTTACTGGAAAACTTTTAAGTACGCGTGGAACAATTCAGGTATGTGAATCTACTTTTCCAACTGCAAATTTTATGAAAACCAGATATAGATTGACTACTTCAAATAAGACTTTATTTTCTTGGGCTCTAAAATCACTGCAGATGGTGACTGCAGACATGAAATTAAAAGACACTTGCTCCTTGGAAGAAAACCTATAACAAACCTAGACAGTGTGTTAAAAAGCAAAGATATCACTTTAACAACAAAGGTCTGTGTAGTCAAAGCTATGGTTTTTCCAGTAGTCATGTACAGATGAGAGAGCTGGACCATGAAGAAGGTTGAGCACTGAAGAATTGATGCTTTCGAACTGTGGTGCTGGAGAAGACATGTGAGAGTCCGCTGCACAGCAAGGAGATCAAACCAGTCAATCCTAAAGGAAATCAACCTTGAATATTCATTGGAAGGACTGATGCTAAAGCTAAAGCTTTAATACGTTGGCCACCTGATGTTAACAGTCGACTCTTTGGAAAAGACCCTGATCTGGGAAAGACTGAAGGCCAAAGGAAAAGAGGGTGGCAGAAGATGAGATGGTTAGATAGCATCATGAACTCAATGGACATGAATCTGAGCAAATTCTGGGAGATAGTGAAGGACCGGGAAGCCTGATATGCTGCAGTCCACAGGGTCACAAAGACTCAAACATGACAGAGCAATGGAGCTACAACAACAAAATGAGAACTTAGCATCTGAATTGAGATGTACCCTAATATAAAACATACACCAGATTTTGAAGACTTAATATGGAGAAAGGATGGAAAGCTATTATAAATAACTGTTTTTATTGATTGCACAGTGAAATAGTAATATAGGGTTGGCCTAAAAGTTCATTCAAGTTTTTCCAGAACATCTTACAAAAAAAACTTGAATGAACTTTTTGGCCAACCCAATATTTTTAACACGATGAGCTAAGTAAAATATGTTAAATTAATGTCACTTGTTTCTTTTTAGTTTTCTATAGTCACAGCTAGAAAATTTTAAATCCTATGTGTGACTTCCTTTAGATTTCCCTTTGATGGTGCTGCTCATTCAAAAGTTAGCTAGGTGCATGAGTTCAGAGACTTGACCAAGGTCACTCAGCAAAACTTGAAATGGAGTCTCCAGTTCCTTGGATTTCCACTCCTTCTTTCTTTACTAACCATCACCTCCTTTATCCCACTCTGTGCTTGCTCCTCACATTCTCCTGTCCACCTAAGGACAGAGACTTTCCTCCTGGGAGTGAGCTCTGCAAACTCAGAGGACAGGGAGGAATATCTGTGTTGAGGTTCTGTAAAGGCAGTAGCTTGTGGGAAACAGAGCCTTCTCTAATAGAGAAAAGTCAGTGATCTAGTACACCAAATCTCGGAGGACGCTTTCATTTTATATTTTGCTGTTCCTGTATCTCTTTTCTGAGATCTCCAGTCATCTCAATGAACATTCTCATTCTGAAAGTTCTTTCAGTAAAAGGGTGGTTTTACACTTCTGGGCAGATTTCTTGCCATCCCCAGGGCTCTGGTGACACAAAACAGATAGGAGTAACGCAGGCTGTGTGCACACAGCTGGAGGATGAGCAAGAAACTGCGGCCACCCACGCTGCTTGCCAGAGACGTGCAGCACTCCCGTGGCCTGGGGAGCAGGGTTTCGTCAGACTCTCTGCCAGATGATTTGTTCGAACTCCACTGAGTCCATTCTCCCAGATGGCAATCATCACATAACGGCACTTTTCCCGTGAAACATGCACAAACCAGCTGGGCCTGTGAATTGTACACCGAAGCAAAAGTGCTGTAATTTTGCGTTTTTAATTTTACATCCTCATGTTGATGCTGGAAATATCTTTATCTATGAAAGACTTCATTCAATAGACATACATTCAACAAATACTTTTTGGATACTTGCTATGTACTAGGCAATGTAAGTTGCCAAGATAAGCTAATACATACAGATTTACTGGTATACTATACATAAATTACTGAACTGTATGGATTTATTGAACTATACATAAATTACTTATTTAGCTGAATTAGAAATAAATTGTGTACAAATTTACATGAACTATCTGAGGCAAAGAGAGGCATAGATAATTTTTTAAAAGCATAATCCACAGATGCATCTTCATATAAAATAGTTCACTTGCCATCTTGGTTCAAAATCAAAATCTCTCTGAATAACTTTGTCTCTGACAGTGGCATTAATGTACTTCTAGGAATCTATTCTAATGAAATAATCAGCTACATGATCAAGATTTATATGCATGGGTGGATATTGCACTGTCATTTAAAGGAGAAAAAATGCAAACCCTCTAAATGTTGAATAAGAGAGGTGTGATAAAATTTGAGATTATCTATATCATAGCAAGTCATTACAGACCAAGTTTTAAAGAATATTTCATGATATGAGAAAATGTTTCCCTTTATGCTAAGATTTGAAACTCAAGATATTAAAATATAGGTAGCAGATGTTTTTCGTTCAGAGGAATAGCTCTAAATGCAGGGGGAAAGAAGACTGATAGGATATATACTGAAATTAACAGTGTATCCCTGGGGGTGAGATTATGCATGGATTTTAATTTCTTCTGTATATTCTATGTTTCAAAAATTATATACATAATTGCTTACTATTTCTGTAATGGGGGAAAAAATAACAAATTTGAAAGAAATTTGGGGGGTTTCCTTGGTGACTCAGTGGTAAAGAATCTGCCTGCCAATGTAGGACACACATTTCGATCCCTGATCTGGGAAGATCCCACCTGCCGCAAAGCAACTAAGCCCATGCACCGCAACCACTGAGCCTGTACTCTAGAGCTCAGGGCTGCAACTGCCGAAGCCCAAGCACCCTAGAGCCCACACTCCGCAACAAGAGAAGCCATTGCAATGAGAAGCCCGCACACCACAACTAGAGAATAGCCTCCACTCACCACAACTAGAGAAAAGCTTACACAGCAGTGAAGACCCAGCACAGGCAAAAATAAAATAAATAAATAAAATTATATTAAAAAATTTTGGTACAGTAACATTAATTTCTTCTATGGAATTAATTTTTAAAGCTAGTCTCCCGCTAACATTTCTGTTTCCTTAAATATCCATTCTGTATCTGGCATGCTTACCTTTACTAAAATTTTTGAATCAATTTGTAACATTGTCACAAATCGTGCTTATGACACATCCGATGGGCAATTAACTCCTTAAATTTACTTCTTGCGATCACATGGTATACTGCCACTTACCTCCCTGAGTTATTGGGAAAACTGGATGATACAAAGAATGTGAGGAACCTCATCCAGTGCTGACCCAGGATGAGCCCTCACCATGATTCCACCCCACTCTGCCTGGATTTATGCCCCTCCCTACTCTCTGCCTTGGAGAAAGGAAATGGCAATCCACTCCAGTATGCTTGCCTGGGAAACCTCATGGCACGCTGCAGTCCATGGGGTCACAAAGAGTCAGACAACGGCTTAGCGACTAAATCACCACCATCACTCTCTGCCTTTGTTGTTTCTTCTCTAAGTTGTGTTCAACTCTGTGACCCCATGGACTGCAGCACGCCAGGCTTCCCTGTCCTTCGCTATCTCCCAGAGTTTGCCCAAACTCATGCTGCTGAGTCAATGATGCTATCTAAACATCCCACCTTCTGCCACCCTCTTCTCCTTTGTCCTTCAATCTTCCCAGCATCAGGATCTTTTCCGATGAGTTGGCTCTTCGCGTCAGGCGGCCAAGTATTAAAGCATCAGCTTTAGCATCAGTCCTTCCAATGAATATTCAGGGTCGATTTCCTTTAGGATTGACTGGTTTGATCTCCTTGCTGTCCAAGGGACTTTTAAGAATCTTGTCCAGCACCACAATTCGAAAGCATCAATTCTGCAGTGCTCAGCCTTCTTTATGGTCCATCTCTCACATCCATACATGACTACTGGAAAAACCATAGCCTTGACTATGTGGAACTTTGTTGGCAGAATGGTATCTCTGCTTTTTAATATACTGTCTAGGTTTGTCATAGCTTTTCTTCCAAGGAGCAAACATCTTTTATTTTCATGGCTGCAGTCATTGTCTGCTGTCCATTATAGATACTCAATAAATACTTGATGAATTCACAAATATATAGAAACTCCAATATTTTGATCACCTGATGCAAAGAACTGACCCATTTGAAAAGACTCTGATGCTGGGAAAGATTGAAGACGGGAGGAGAAGGGGTCGACAGAGGATGAGATGGTTGGATGGCATCACTGACTCGACAGACATGAGTTTGAGTAAGCTCCAGGAGTTGGTAATGGACAGAGAAGCCTGGCATGCTGCAGTCCATGGCATAACTAGTGCTTACCAGTGGGGAGAGGGAAGTGGGAGGGGCAAGACAGGGATAGAGGATTAAGAGGTACAAAGTACTACGTATAAAATAAGTAAGCTACAAGGATATACTGTACAGCACTGGGAATATAGGCAATATTTTATAATAACTTTAAATGGAGTATAATCTATAAAAATATTGAATCACTGGTGTATACCTGAAACTAATATTGTAAATCAACTGTACTTCAAAAATGTTTACCATAAAAAAGTGTCTTTTCTAACTTCTAGAAGCTCATTTCCACTTTTATTTTTTTTTCTTCTCTTCCTCATTCTTCTGTGATTCTTCTCATGAACTGTGATTGAGTAGACCTCTGCTAATAACTTCCATATCTCTCATCATTTATAAACTTTGCTCATGTTGCTCCTTATTTTAGCGTCATTCAGCTGTTCAAACCTCAGACAATGGAGTCAAAAAGACCTGGCCTTAAGTCCTGGCCTTGCTATGACCTTGGACATGATGATAACCTCTTGTTTCACATTTTTATTGCTGTATAACAAAACACTCCAAGATTTAGTGGTTTGAAACAATAACCATTTTAGTATTCATTTCAATTCTGTGGGTCCACTGGGTCACTTCTTATACTCCACATGGCGTTCACTAGGATCACTCATATGGCTGCACTAATCGGTGAGCTTGGATAGGGTGGAAAGGACCAAGAAGACCTCTTTCAGATTCCTGACATCTCAGTTGAGATGGCTGGAATTGCTGGGGACTGGCTGGGCTTTTCTTTCTTCTTCAGTTCAGTTCATTTCAGTTGCTCAGTCATATTCAACTCTTTGTGACCCCATAGACTGCACACTGGGTTTCCCTGTCCATTACCAACTCCTGGAGCTTACTTAAACTCATGTCCATCGAGTTGGTGATGCCATCCAACCATCTCATCCTGTGTCGTCCCCTTCTCCTCCTGCCCTCAATCTTTCCCAGCATCAGGGTCTTTTCAAATGAGTCAGCTCTTCGCATCAGGTGGCCAAAGTATTGAAGTTTCAGCTTCAGCATCAGTCCTTCCAATGAATATTCAGAACTGATTTCCTTTAGGATGGACTGGTTGGATCTCCTTGCAGTCCAAGGGACTCACAAGAGTCTTCTCCAACACCACACTTCAAAAGCATCAGTTCTTAAATGCTGAGCTTTCTTTATAGTCCACTTCTCACATCCATACATGACTAGAGGAAAAAACATAGCTCTGACTAGACAGATCTTTGTCTTTCTTCTTAGCTTCTCATAAAAACTGACCCCCTTTTCTATAAGACCTCTTTCTTTCAACAGCACAGTTAGGCTTATTTCCATAGCAACTGGCTTTCAAGAGAACAAAAATGTACATTACCTTCTGTCTTAGAACAAGGGCCAGCATCACCCCAGTATCACTTCCAATCTATTCTAGCCAAGAAAATAGCCACAGGCTAGGAAAGATTCAAGGGACGGGCAGGACTCGCCTGTGACCAAATGGTTAAGCATTCACCTTGCAATGCAGGAGACACTGGACACAGGTTCCATCCCTGGTCAGGGAATTACGATCCCATGTGTTGAGGAGCAACTAACCTTGAGTGCCAGAACTAGAGAGTTCTTCCACAGGAAGGAAGGATCCTGCATGATGCAACTAGGACCTGACGCAGCCAAATAAACAAATATTTATTTTTTTAAAAAGACTCAAGGGAAGGGGGAAACAAGACAGTATCACTTGGTGGGAGGAGAGCCATGTGCTTACTGGGAGGGGAGGAATTGGTGACCGTACTGGCAAACAACCCATCTTTAAGCCTTTGTTTCCCCATCTGTAAAACTGGAGATAATGATAGGTGCGATTGTTATATGCAATGATATAATGCACAGTGTGATAATGCATGCAATATGTACACTCATCATTACTCCAATCATTATTATTATTGCTATTTTCTTCCCATCGGGGTGGAAGTTGTTCAAGCTCATTCTGAAACTTCTCTTTCTTTAATAAGATTAATACACACTAATCATCACCACAAAGAGGACAACAAACACAAAAGTTTTATTTTCCCTGGTACAAGTCAGCTCCCCGCCCCGCCCCGGGAATACTCAGGGCTTTCCAGTCTCCATGCCTACTCCCCACTTCCCTTTTGAGCTGTGGCTCTTGGGGTAAAAGATCATCAATGTTCTTTGGAGCCCACTTTCAAAATGCAACAGCTTTCTGAAATTTGTTTTTATGAAATCAGCATTTTGCTTCTTGGAAAACCTTACTACCTTTCTCTCTTTGAACTTTGAGATTTCACT
This sequence comes from Oryx dammah, assembly GCF_014754425.2. Taxonomy (NCBI): domain Eukaryota; kingdom Metazoa; phylum Chordata; class Mammalia; order Artiodactyla; family Bovidae; genus Oryx; species Oryx dammah. Next base: position 75,625,663 of record NW_024070212.1, read on the forward strand.
ATGTACTTTCATGAGAGAAAAATAAAAAGCACAGGGTAACACAAAATGCTCACTTCATAACTCAGATATTCAAAGAAACAAGTCATCTCCATGCTGATGTGGTGTTCCTCACCAAATTGTGTCCACTGATGAGAGGGAGGAAAGATTTGCTCAGAAGTGGGTTTGCATTAAAGAGTAGTCTGCAACCCACTCCAGTGTTCTTGCCTGGAGAATCCCAGGGACGGGGAGCCTGGGGGGCTGCCGTCTATGGGTCGCACAGAGTCGGACACGGCTGAAGCGATGTAGCAGCAGCAGCAGCAGGGCTTCTCTGGCGGCTCAGTGGTAAGGAGTCCACCTGCTAATGCAGGACACACGGGTTCCATCCCTGATGTGGAAAGATACCTCATGTTGAAGAGCAACTAAGCCCGTAAGCCACAACTATTCAGCCTGTGCTCTAGAGCCTGAGAGCTGCAACTGCTGAGTCCACATGCTACAACGACTGAAGCCCACATGCCTTAGATGCATGTACCCCAACAAAGAAGCAGAGAAGCCACTGCAATGAGAAGCCTGTGTGCTGCAACTAGAGAATAGTCCCTGTTTGCCACAACTAGAGAAAAGCCTGCGTAGCAACGAAGACACAGCTCAGTCAAAACTAAATACATACTATCTTGTTAAAAAGTAGTCTAATCTGATCATTTATACAGTTCCTTTTAGATGGGTTTCATGTCCTCTAGGCACTTTTTCCCTCCTCCTCATTTCCTCCCTAAACCGATCCCATATGTCTACTGATGCTTCCTGGATATAGGTAAGAGCCAAGGAAAAGAAGATGCCCATAAGGGCTTTTTGATCCTGATGCCCTTTGCTGGGGCTGGAAGAAGGTACTTTTTTTCTTCTTCAATAAAGCTTTAATTTCTTCTCCCTCTTGGACGCAGTGCTTCAAGTGGCCTCCACTACTCAGGAACAATTTCCACTTTTGTTTTAAGAAGATACATTTTCAACAGTTCAGTTTCTTCTGATTGATTTAATGTTTTTGACATCTTGGACAAATTTTGTTTACTTATATATTCCTAGAAAATCATCCATTTCATATGGGTCACATGTTCATTAGTATAAGTTGTTGATAATGTTGCCTTTACATAGTACCTTCTAGGATTTCCCTGGTGGTCCAGTGGTTCAGACTTTGAGCTTCCAAAGCAGAGGATGCAGTTTGATTCCTGGTCATGGAATTAAGATCTCACATGCCCAATGTGTGATATGGCCCAAACAAACAAACAAAAACCAATAAAGGTTTCTGAAGCCTTAAAAATATATATATATTTAAAAGTACCCTCTGTATGTGTATATTTCCTACCTCTTCATGGTTGATATTACCTATTAAGTATATTCTCTTCTTCATCAATTATTCTAGCCAAATAATTTTTTTACCTTAAAAAAGCAAACCTGAGGCTTTTTTGATCAAATTTGATGAGTTTTCTCCATTTCATTATTTTCTTCTTCTACATTACTCAATTCATTTCTTACTGCTTACTTTGGCTTCATTTTTTTTTTTTTTCTTTTTCAATCTTCTTTATGTTCTAACAAGTAAGTGTAAGGCTAGCATTTTCCTCTGAAAACGGCTTTGGCCGTATCCCATTGGTTTTGATGAGTGCTGTTTTCACTGTGGTCCTGTTCCAAGCAGCTTATTTCCTCTTTAAACCAAGAGATCTTTATAAGTGTGTTTTTATATTCTAGGAGTATAGATTTTTTCTTGCTCCCTGTTTGTTAATTTCTAATATTGCCTTCTGGTCAATGAATGTGGGCTGTATAATAATAGTTTTTAAAAGTGTGTTGTTATTTCCTTTGGACAAAGAACAGAGTCAGTTTTTGTGAGCTCTGCATGTGTGCTTTGAACTAAAAAAGAAAGACTTAATATTGCATTATTTTTACCTTCAAGTATTGTCATAACTTCTGAGAAAGGCAACAATTTAGTTGCATTGGATAACATTGAACTCATTTATTCAACAGATCTTCCCTGAGTATCTGCATGTTCTAGGCACCATAGGTTTTGGGAGAGAGAAAGATGAACAAAAACAGACACAGTCCTCCCTTGTGAGTTCATCGTCTAGTAGGAGGAGCAGCACAGACCTCAGAGAGTCCCTTTAGTGAAACAATGGGCTCAAGGAAAAAAAAAAGTGCTTGCTTTCTGAATGCATTATCACAAAAGATCTTTTCCACAAAAAGCTCTCCTGAAATCTTAGCAGCCAGCCGAAAGGGGAGCGGAAACTAACTAGGAAAGGGGCTGGGGAGGGAGAGGGAGAAGATCATGTCATAAGGTTCTTTGTGGAATGTGATCAAGTGTATGTGGTGGGGCCCTGGGATCCTGCCAGGGTTGGCTGCAGTACACACCAGGACGTTCACGGTACTGAGTGAAGCTGGGAAATGTGTGTGTGTGTGCACGCGTTAGCACGCGCATGCATGTGTCAGGGGGTGCAGACCAATATTTATCTTTAAGAAAAATGGGAAGTCAGTAAAAGAATTTAGATAGGCTTATGGCACCTCACTCCAGTACTCTTGCCTGGAAAATCCCATGGACAGAGGAGCCTGGTAGGCTGCAGTCCATGGGGTCACAAAATGTCAGACACGACTGAGCGACTTCACTTTCACTTTCCTGCATTGGAGAAGGAAATGGCAACCCACTCCAGTGTTCTTGCCTGGGGAATCCCAAGGATGGCAGAGCCTGGTGGGCTGCCGTCTATGGGGTCGCACAGAGTTGGACACGACTGAAGTGACTTAGCAGCAGCATGGGACCATATTTGCAGTTTTAAAAGATATTTTGTAAAGTTTACTCCAGGGAGTTTTTTATTCTTGATGTTGTACATATAGAGGTCCCACTTCTCTTCTTGCCCTTTAGCAATGTTGACCTAAATATATTTAAGAAAAATAATCCCCAGGTACATTTTCTATTAGAGGTCTATAAATTACCCTATACTTTTGGAACTAAGTCTGTACTACTAGATTATAATTATAATCATAACAATAACAATCATGTAATAGTAGCTACCATGTTTTGAGCATTTGGTCTATACCCTAGTTCTGTGCTAGGTCCTCTACAAGTTTCATCACATTTGATCATCACAACAACCTTATGAGCTTTCTTTTTTTTCTTTTAACCACATTTGCTAATCACCATGCCTGTCATCCTTCACAAGGGAAACTCCCTACCTACCATCTTCTTTGAATGAGGGTGTCTGCAGTGGCTCTGATCTACCTGATGTGATTATCTTCAAACACACATACACACATACACACACTTCTGATTAGATCACGGCTGAGTCGTGGGCCCAACAGCAACAAATCCATTAGCTAGCCATCAGTTTTTAGGATATCATAACACAAAAGCCTTGTACAAATAGATTCTTGCTTTGAGACACTTCAAGTTGGGATATATAAAACAACTCAGTTAACTGCAAAACTGAAGTTGAAAACTGAAAGGTCTGTGAGGTCATCATGGGTCTGAGTAAGCTGAGGGCATAAGTAAGGCATAGGTACAAAGAAGTACAAGCTGGAAACACTGATTCAGAGGGAAGAGAAGCAGATTCAAGAAGCCAGTCTTGAACTTCCTTGGGGGCCCGGTGGGTAAGATTCCGTGCCTCCACTGCAGGGGGTATAGGTTTGATACTTGGTCAGGGAAGTTCCACATGCTGCCTGGTGCAAACAAAAAACAATTTAAAAAAATTTTTTTAAAAGAAGAAGCCAACTCTTGGGCAATAGCTTAGCCAAATGAATGATGGGCACTAAAGAAAAGATCCCTGCATTCCTGCGCTGGCATGCAGTTCCTATCTCTGAAGCCCAGTCATAGGGTGGTTCTTCCTCTCAGTTTTGCATGAAATACCTGCCTTGCCTGTCAGGCATCATCAGAGGCTCATTACTAGAGTGCAGATGGAGCAATCTCTGCTCCCTGAAACACAAGAAACTCAGCCTTATGAAGAAATAGGGACTCAGAAAGTTGAAGTAAATGTCCCAAATTGCCACAGCACCTTAGCAGAACAGAAATTCAAACTCAAATGAGTATAAAGACTTCATCTTTAAGTGTAGTACCATTAATAATACAGCAGCGGGAATTTTCCACTCAAAAATATTTGCTCAGATCCTTACCTTCTTTACCTTGAAAATAAATGTCAGAGTCGCACTGCTTTCAAATTAGTAAACCAAGTGACTTGACATTATTGGCCTGTTGTTAAACATCACAGCTTAAGAATATTTCACATGAGAGGGTGATTACTTTTGAGTGGACCACACAAAAGCAGTGTTTTGACCTAGGCAGCAATTTGAGAGTGAAGGTAGGATAGCGGCAGGGACAAGTCAAGAGATGGGTTTATACTTTTCCTTTCAAGAACTGATTAGAGCCTTACAGGTCCAAGACCTGATTTTCAGTTCAACCAGGGAATGGCCATGGTGAACTGGATCATGCAAAAGAAACTTCTAGCAATCACTGAGACATAGACTTCTGCTAATCCAGTTTTTGGTCATGGAGGAATAGTGCTGGGCACCCAATCAACCTTAATTGTGGCCTTCTATATGGAATGTCCTCTTCCTTGCAAAAGGGTTTCCAAGTGAAATGTGCAGGGAGTGAGTCCACATTAAATTTACTGAATGCCTATTAAGGATGAGGCCTGTGCCTAAGGAAAGGGTTTAAAAGGGTCAGGGTCCTAGGTCCACAAAGCCTGGAACAAGTCCCTTTTGCTGTGACATAGCAGGAAATCTCTGACATTGCCGCCCTCTGGTAAACCACCAATACTTTCTCTCCCAGACCCGTCTCACATGTGTGCACTGACTCAACGGCCTCTCCAGATGGTACCAGGTCCTATGCTGAGGGTGGTGGAGATCTTCCTCTTTGGTGTCCCTTCTCAGCATGCCCTTGTCCTGAGCAAAGGAATTGAAGACAATTCCTTTTCTAACTTTTGCCAAACCATCTTTTACCTAATTCCTGGTGTTTACCCTGTCAAGAAGGGGTGTGGCCAGAACCCAGAGACAAGACAAACCCATGGGTGCAAGAGAGATTAGGAAAGTCCCATGGGATGCCACAAGCCCCAGCACCATGACCTGTGAGTGTCGGCCAACAGTCACAGAGTCCAATGACAAAGATCAAAACAGAGCCTTGAGGGCAGCCTGTAGATTCCACAGACTGTCCCCCAGGTCTCTCTTCACTCTTCCTTCCTTCTTCATATATCCACCATTACTCACAGAAGGTTTCCCTTTTTTAAATTCACTTTTAAACTTAAAGAAGTAAAACTGCATAACAGTAAATGAAAAATGAAGGTCACTTGTCAAAAATAAAAGAGAAAGCCTTAAAAACAGATTTAGGGACTTCCCTGGTGGTCCAGGGAAAGACTGAGGGCAGGAGGAGAAGGGAGCAACAGAGGATGAGATGGTTGGATGGTATCACTGACTCACTGGACATGAGTTTGAGCAAACTCCGGGAGATAGTGAAGGACAGGGAAGCCTGCTGTGCTGCAGTCCATGGGATCTCAAAGGGTCAGATGCAACTCTGAACAACAGTAACAACTGGTGGTCCAGTGGTTAAGAATCCTTATTCCAATGCAGGAGATGCAGGTTCAATCTCTGGTCAGGTAACTAAAATTCTACATGCCACAGGGCAGCTAAGCCTGCACACTGCGACTACTGAGCCTGTGTGCTCTGGAGCCAGCAAGCCACAAGAGAAGCCTGTGTGCTGCAATGAAGATCCAGTACAACCAAAAGGAAAAAAAAAAGATTATCAAGGTAAAAATCTGTCTACTTTTTACCTGAAATTGTAGCTCATAGCCATTCAGGAGTGCCTGCCTCACCTTGGCCTGCCTTGGTCTGGGGTGTCCAGGCCTGATCCAGAGTCAGCAGTGCATGTGAGGCCTGTTTCCACCACTTGTGTTTGAGAGACTGGAGAGAGGGGACCTCAGCTAGCTGGATCTGTTTCCTTCCCCATTGACCAGGGAAAACAATAGTACCTGCTTCGGAGGGTTGTTGCAAAGATCAAATGAAATAATGCAATAGAGCTCTTAGCACAAGGCCTGGCACATATTATACATGCCATAAATTCTGTCTATTTTTTTCCCTATGTGTCACTTGTGATTGTCAGGCCATTTATCCCAGTGTTTGTTTGGAAAACATGGTTTTTGTCAGTAAGACCAAAGTTCAAGTTGAAAGAGAAGGCATCTATGTTATAAAACAGTGAGAAAAAATATAATTACAGTGCCATTATTGCTTGGGATGAGAAACAGTGAGCCAGAATCACGGTTCATATGGTGCAGCTGGCCAGGATTAAATGCGTCTTTATGAAGGGCATCAGGGCTGTCTCCGACGGAAGGTGCTGGGCACAGCTCGCCTGGCACAACCCCCTCACCCAAACAGCCCTTTAGCGGAACTTAACTCTGGAGTCTTGGCAGCAAAGACTGGAAACGAATCAGGTCAGCCCGGGTCCAGAGTCCTGAGTCCTCAGCCCCACTTGGCACTGCTTCAGCCACAGGTCTGGGTTCACAGTCATGACTGATCCAAGGTAGAGGCCTGGCTCCCTGCACTCAGAGTGCCTCTCAGCCCAGGGCCTCCAGCACAGCAGCTTCCAGACATTCTGCCACCGAATTTTCCCAAATGAAACTTCCCCCTTCCTGTACAGCTTGGCTCTCACTGCCTTGACCTCCTCTCACTTTCAACCACTTCCTTTCTTTCTCAACACGAGTTTCCTTCCACATGCCCTGCGTTTCTTCACAGTGTCACTTCACCCGCCTTCCAGGACACTAATCCACCTTTTCCCTCTCTCCTCTCATTCTCTTTTTCATCCTACCTTCTCCTCGCCTCCCTATATTCTTTACTTCACAAATGTTTCTGGAGCGTTTACTAAGGGCTAGGTATCCTGTTAGAGATTGCTGTTGTAGTGAAATCATTATGTGATGTTTTCTCTAAAAGGAAAGACCAGCACTAACAAGTAATTTCTTGAATAATTATTTTATTACACTCATAATAATGCTGGGAATAAGGGAGCCAAGTGGGCTAGATCCTACAGAACTCACTGGACACTGTTCATATCCACCTGGTATACAACTAATGTGCTAGACTGGGACTGCCCTGTGGAGCAAGGATCATGTCTGTTTCTCACTGCGTCTCCAGGGTCTAGTACAGGGCCTGGCACAAACACAGTAAACACGCAACAATTACTTATGGAATCAATGAATAATGTGCTTTTAAGTTCTTAGCACTCATTTAGACATGGGAATCATGAGGGAAAGTCTCCATTCTCAATATCCCCTACCCTATCAACAATCAGGTAATTGATAACATCTAATTAGATGCTAACTGGAAGAGGGCATGGAAACCCACTCCAGTATTCTTGCCTGGAGAATCCCATGGACAGAGGAGGCTGGCGGGCTACAGTCCATGGGGCTGCAGAGAGTTGGACACAACTGAAGCAACTTAGCACACAGGCACGCAATTAGATGCTAAAGGAATAAGACGTCAAGGACCAGATGAAGGTCAAGTATTCTCCTAGATTCTCCGTCCTCAGCTCTCTCACTGAGGAATATGTACCCAGAACCTCCCTTCCAGGAACCCCTAGCTTTGGGGATAAAAAAGGACAATCCTTCTGCCTGGCTTCACAATTTCTTTGGTGTGGAGGCATGCTGACTACTCTCGCCATGCTCAGATAAGTGTCTTTCAAATCACACCCACTATGGGATTTGTTGTTCTGACTGCTTCAGTTATGTAGGAAATATTAGGTTACTGAAAATCATGCTAATATGAACAGCTATGAAAAGAAATTAATCCAAAATGAGGGGTGGGGTATAAATTCCAGCAGTAAGTGAAAGGAGAAAATATCCAGAACGTGTTTACTCTATCACATTTTCACTTCGAACTGGAAAATAATAACCAAACAAAAGAAAATAAAACTCCAATTATGGCAAAGTCACCATTCAGAGGGTGTTGAGGGGCAGTGTGCCACTATCACCCCCAGACCCTCAGGAAGATGGATGGAGGTCATGATGGGTGAAAAGGGAGGAGATGGGCCACCATCCAAGAGATAACTGGCCTTGGAATTGACTCAAACTTGATCTGGCTCTGACAAGAATCTGTCCAACTTGGCAGTGATATGAGAGTAAATTCCATGGATTTGAAGAGCACAGTTCATGCCAAAAAACTTGACTGCATTTTTGGACAGAATTATCCTCATTGTTACCAGACTGGACCAAAGAAAAATTGCAAGATATGTAGTCTCTAACTGCCTGGCACTGAACACAATTGGTCCCTTTCTCCCTGACACCCAGGGGAAGCAGGCTGATGTAAGGGCTGCTGAGGTCACCCTCAACGCACTGTGTGTGCCCAGCAGACACATCAGAGCTAAAGAGAGATGGCTGCTCAGCCCACTTTGGGACAAGCAATAGCTCAGCATGCTCGATTCATAAACTCAGAATTTTATAGTTGTAAAGGATGTTAGAAACTGCCCAGTCCAAAATTCCTGAACTAGTTCAACCCCATTGTTTCCAGGGTGAGGCTGAGGTCAAGACAGGGGAAATGACTTACTCAGAGAACGTTGCTAAATTGTTAGCAGAGTGAAGACCTGCTCAAAGTTGCCTTCTTCTACTTCCATTTCCTCACACGGTTACAGTGAGTGTTAGCCATCATCATCTCCATTAATATTATACGTACTTTGCATACCCTGTGGCAATGAGATAGTATCTTCCTGCTTTGCAAATGCAGAAACCAGGCAATTTACAAAGGGCCACACAGTGAACAGGTGGGGCAGCCCTGAACTCCAGTGTTCTGATTCCACCTCTATTCTCTCTTTGGTCCTCACCCATCTCCACACACATTGTGTCCTGTGATCACTATACTGTGAAGCTCTGAGCCTAGAAAGACCGTGTGATTGTTGGTTCTAGAGAAGAGCTCTGCTTTGTCTGCACAGTGGCTGGGCAGTTGGGATGTTCCCCATGGGGACACAATGGGCTGCCTGTTCAGTATGGCTCTTTTCTTTCTCTCTGTTGAGTGTGCAACTGGGGACTATGCTGGGAAGCAGAAGCAATTCAGACAGGATGCTGGAGAGGCGGATGAGCAGCAGATCTCAGAAGGCCCCTGCCCAGGTTAGGATACTTGGATTTTAGTTTACCTTTGGAAATGCTGGTGAGATTTGAACAGTCAAATGCAATGGCAAGATTTGTGTTTGAGGTATTTCAATTTGGAGGTCAGGTGAGGGATGGTTTTGAGAGAGTTGGAGGAAAGGTAGGGAAGACTAAAAGGAGGCAGCACCTTAGATGAGATGATGGGGCCTTAAACAATGGTTGTAGGGAAGCAATGAAGGGGCAGATGGAGGACATAAAGGGAAAGTCAGGTTAGGTCTCCAGTTTGCAGCCTTGATGGCTGAGGCGAATGAGTGGAGAAAGACGAGTGGGGCTGGGAGAAAGACTGAAGTGAAAGTCTCTCAGTTGTGTCTGACTCTTTTTGACCCCATGGACTATATGTAGCTCACCGGGTTCCTCTGTCCATGGGATTCTCCAGGCAAGAATATTGGAGTGAGCAACCATTTCCTTCTCCAGGAGACCTTCCTAACCCAGGGATCAAACCCAGGTCTCCTGCATTGCAGGCAGATTCTTTACCGTCTGAGCCACCAGGGGAAGGGCTATGAGTTAGGATTTAGACAGTTTGAGATAAAGATTCCCAAAGGATATGTGAACCTGGATTCCTCCAAAGCAAGGCCCAGGCACAGATTAACGTGCTGGCTGTTTATCTGGGAAGTTTATCCCAGGGAACAGGAGTGAGAGGGTAGGGAGGATAATATAAGGCAGGATGGAAAGTCAATCAAGGATACGTATCATGTCAGCTTCTCCATGGAACACGAGCACTGGATCTTTGTGGGGCCTCCTGAGGAACTTACACTGCATCTCAGGATTGTCCACTGAAGAGATAAAAGGGAGAAGTGTTATCTGCTGGATCTTGTACCTCATTGGTCCAGAGCTTCTTCACACAGTGTTATGCTTGTCCCATGTCCCCATGTTTGGCTTGCACTTTCATAAATATCAGGCGCTTCCAAAGGTGCCTGGGATCAATGACTAGGTGTTCAGGAGCAACAGAGAAACCCCAAGGCAGGAAGCAAGGTGAAAGCTACTTGCTCAGGTAAGTTACCATGTGAATGGAATCAAAGCCAGAGCAGGATGCCTGCCAGAGCTGTTTCAAGACTCTGAGGTGAGGCCAAAGGGCTGTGAGATGGTGCAAAGAGGCATCCAGTCCAGGAGATATTGTCCAGTGGGTGGCTACATGAATCACCCAAAGCTCTGGAGAGAGGCTGGGGCTGGAGATCAAGATTTGGGAATCATCACGGTATAGGAGGTAGCTGAAACCAGGGAGAAAGTGTTTTGAATGCCAAGAGCAGTGAGCTGAGGACAGCAGCCTGGGGAACATGTCAGGAGGAAGCAGAGGAAGAGGAGCCCATGGAAGAGAAAGAATGGTTAGAGAGATGGAAGGAAACAGGCAGGCAAACTGTGGTTCCAAGGGAGCCAAAGGGGCAGCAAGGGGATTGGTTTGAAGGTCTCTAAGTCATCACAGGCCCTTAGAAATTCCACCATGTCTGGGATTCAGGAGGTAGCGGGCAACATCAGAAAGAAGTTCAATAGAACTGTGGCGTCAGAGTCCAGAAATCAGTGGGCTGTGGTATGAACAGGAGGTAAGAAACTAGAAGGAATAGTACCACCTGCAGAATCACAGGGATTGCCCTTAAATAGGATGAGGATAACAGAGAGGAGAGAACAGATTTTAGGTCAGAGAGTGAGGGGCTGCAGGAGACCAGACAAAAAATTCCTTGATAAACAAGATGATGTACTGAGAATGGGGAAGCATATGAGCTAGAATTGGCCATTGCCTCTTCCCACTGTGATCTTCACACCTGAGGATCACAGGAAAAGTTTGCGCTAGCATTTAGTAAGTATAATATTTATGGAACCTCATGCAAGTAACTGAGGATGATGCAAGGATGACTGTGATCCAATTCCTCCTTGTCAGGAGCTCTCACGCTTAGAGCCTGGGAAGTAACTATGCTCCAGAGGAAGTTAGAAACCAAGCTGGGTCAGCAGTGCTGATCTGAAGTCCAGAGATGCTTTCATTCATTCAACAAATTTGCTATGGGGCCATAATCAGCCAGGATTTAGCCAGGTACCAAGAATACATCAGAGAAAAAAACAGACCAAAATCTTGCTCTTATGGATCTTATATTTTAACAAGATGTACTAGCCAGGAGAGTATACAAAGCATCAGTGGCTTAACTAAACAATGCTTCATTTATTTCTCTTTCACACAAAGTCCACTGTGATTCTCTAGGGCAACTGTCCTTCAGGCAGTGACTCAGGGGCCCAGAGGCTTCACTGTCTCAGTCTGAGGTCCCTTGGTTGCTATGGCAGTGGAAGAGGAGAGGTGAGAACTTGCCCTGGGCTGGACAGCACTGCAGGAAATCCCCACCCCACTTTGCCTCAGGGACTCTCATCACATGACCTCACCTAGTGACACAGAGGCAAGAAATCTGGGGGAGCAAATGGAATATCTGGCGAGCAATACTGTTTCTGCTCCTTGTAGGGAGACCATCTATAAGCATAGTAAACAAGTTATATGCTATACAAGTAGGTGGCATGTGTGATGTGAGAAAGGAGAGCAGGGTAAGGTGGACAGGCAATGGTGGGGTCTTAAACAAGATATTCACAGTAGGTTTCACTGAGAAGGTGGCAACTGAGCAAAGCCTGAGAGGAGGTGAAGGAACCATTTGACCTCCTAAGAAGCATGGTCTCAGCAGAGGCAACAGTCTGTACGGTGGCCGTGAGTTGGGAAAGTGTGTTGAGGAGAGACTAGTACTATGAAGTGAAGTCTGAGAAGTAGTTGGGGGAGAGGAGCAGCCTGCACATTGTGTAGGGCCTTAGAGGCCATCTGTCAAAACTTTGAGGGGAAAGAAAGCCACTGGAGGATTGGAGCAAAGAGTATGAGGCTTGAATGGAACTCCTCCGGTTGCCCCGTGGAGGATAGACTGTAGGGCAGCGAAGCTTCAGGGAAACCAGAAGGCAGGTTCAGGGAACCAAGCAGGAGATGATGGAGTCTGGGACCAAAAGGATAGGTAGCATTGGTGAGAAGCAGTTCAATTCTGGACGTTTTGGAAAGTCTGTGTTGTGGGGTGGAATTTCTGGAACATTATGCTTCATGGGCTCTGATTGTGACAGTCACGACAGCCCAGAGACCCTGAGATGAAAGTGATTCCTGGGGCGGGGATGAGTGGGGGGACCAGTAGCTAGGAGAGCGAAGGTGGAGGGAGGGGATAGGTAGAGAGTCCAGCCCTGGGGCTGAGGGGCTGAGAAGCTGAGAACTAACTGGAGTCTTAGCCATGCTCTCCCCTGCCCAGAGAGCCTGCGGAGACATTTGCCTTCAGGGCATTGGAACCTGTGGCTGGACAGTCACACCCATTTCCCACTAGATCCCAGCCCTGCAGTCTGGCCACTTGTCACATACCACAGATACACATCAAAGAGCAAGGTGAAGAGCTTGAGGCCTGCAGAGTCAAGAGGGCCTTGAAAGCAGGATCAGAGTCAGCAAAGGAACTCTCGCTGGTGTCCCGCCTCCAGGCTTAGAGTGGCTGCTTCCTATCTCCTGCTCTTCCCTCTTTGATCCACTTTTACTGAGATCAAGAAAATTGGGGCAGGGGCGGGGGGATGCTCAGTCTTTCTGACCTAGCCTCTCACTCCACCCCACTTTGCACTTGGTACAGGCTTTGGGAGTTTCCACACCAGCAGAACCATTCAGGTCTAGCACTATGAGATGGATAGAATGATTCTCAAGCCAAGCAAAACAGCTGCAGCCTTTATAGTGGTTGGAGGTGAAAAGCACAGACTATGGTCACCAATTAATTTGTCACCAATTAGTTATGATACCTGGGAATGTTACTTTAGCCGTAGTAAGCCTCAGTTTCCCTATCTGAAAAATGGGGATAAAACCTATGTCATTAAAGTGTTATAGCACATTATTGTATGTAAAGTATCTGGCTCAGAATAGAAGGATGTGACAGATCCAGCATGTTGGTTCACTCAAAAGCTTTTCTCAAACATTTTCCTTCCTCTACTAGAGAGAACAGAGAAGGGAATGATGCTCAAACTCCCAGCTCTTCTGTAATTAGGTGGCCATAAAACCCAGTTATGGCCAATGGGCTATCGGTAGAAGTTCTTGACTTTTCCAGATAAGAAGGCAGGACTTCCTAAGAGCAAGTCCTTACTATTCTCTCCCTCCCCCACCTTCTTGCCTGGAACTCAGCTATGAGGGTAACAGTAGAGCAGCCATCTTACAGTCATGAGGTAACAAGACAACGATCATAAACAAAGGATAATGGGGTGGCAAGACAGAAAGCACTGGGTACTTGATGACATCATTGAACTTCTATTTTAGTCCATGGCTACCTGCCCAGAAATTTATTTGTGTGAGACAAATACCTCCTTACTGGTATTTGCCAGTGTTTGGTGGGGTTTCTGCTATGTGAAGCAAACACAATTAAAATCAATAATCAATTAATCTGGGCTGGAGGAAGCACAAGCTTGAATCAAGATTGCTGGGAGAAATATCAATAATCTCAGATATGCAGATGATACCACCCTTACGGCAGAAAGTGAAGAACTAAAGAACCTCTTGATAAAAGTGAAAGAGAAGAGTGAAAAAGTTGGCTTAAAGTTCAACATTCAGAAAATGAAGATCATGGCATCCGGTCCCATCACTTCATGGCAAATAGATGGGGAAACAGTGGAAACAGTGGCTGACTATTTTTCTAGGCTCCAAAATCACTGCAGATGGTGATTGTAGCCATGAAATTAAAAGACATTTGCTCCTTAGAAGGAAAGTTATGACCAACCTAGACAGCATATTAAAAAGCAGAGACATTACTCTGCCAACAAAGGATCTGAGAGTTGGACTATAAAGAAAACTGAGTGCCAAAGAATTGATGCTTTTGAACTGTGGTGCTGGAATAGACTCTTGAGAGTCCCTTGGACTGCAGGGATATCCAACCAGTCCAGCCTAAAGGAGATCAGTCCTGGGTGTTCATTGATAGGACTGATGTTGAAGCTGAAACTCCAATACTTTTGGCCACCTGATGCAAAGAGCTGATTCATTAGAAAAGACCCTGATGCTGGGAAAGATTGAGGGCAGGAGGAGAAGGGGATGGCAGAGGATGAGATGGTTGGATGGCATCACTGACTCAATGGACATGGGTTTGGGTGGACTCTGGGAGTTGGTGATGGACAGGGAGGCTTGGCGTGCTGCGGTTCATGCGGTCGCAAAGAGTCAGACACAAATGAGCAACTGAACTGAACTGACTGAATCAATTTATCATCATCTCTGTTCTCCTGCATCTATAACAACTTACAGCTCACAGATTTGGATTTTATTATCTAATTGGGGAGACAAGATTAATTAACTAAAACTCTAGGGTATCATTTCCCAGGGATTATTCCAAGAAACTTTGGTTCTTCCAGGTATTAGTAGGTATTCTGAGAAAAGAAAACATTCTATTGTCAAGTGAACAAATAGTGGTACCTGGCAGAGACCTTTTAACAGTGATTCCAAGGCAGTATACTATCTGAGGGCTTTCAAAAGAATACATGTAAAAAAAAATTTTTTTTTAAAGATGCAATTTCTGATCCTCGTCTACCATAAGTACTCTTTCCAAAAGTTAATATGTCCGAGGACTCCTCATTATGGTTCCTCTATCCCTCCTGTCTTGTAATCATGTCCGTCTTCCCACCTCACAAAAGAAAGGTGCATCTCCCACCCGATCAGAAATTACCCTGATGCCTTGCATTAAAGTTGTAGAAAGCTCTGTGCTGCAAAGGGATGATTCCAAATATGGCTGTTTAGTTGGATTCTAATGGCTGGGTCATCCTTTTGCAAACCATGTGGTTCCCAATTCTTTGCTTTCAACAGAGTTGAAGGGTACCCTAATTGAATTGTCAGCTGATAAATCATAAAAGTCATTTTTAATAATGAATGACCATGTGATCTTTGTCTTATATCTTCAAAATAGAGCAGATGTGAGTGGCAATGATTTTAGATCTATCCTCAACTATTTATTTACTTGAATACAATTTCTCAATAAATTATGAAATAAAATCTGTAAAAATAATAAGTAGGAATAGAATGGATGCTGCACCCTGCTTCATTCTAGCAATAAATAACTCACCCATGGATACAAAAAACAACTGCGAATTTGAATGATTCAGTAAAATATTTTTCTCTGAAAACAAACAACAACAACAACAAAAAAAAACAATTGAGAAAAAGAGCTACTCAGCTTATGAATGAATGCAACTCCAATAAAAATTTACTTTTATGTTTAAGAATTATGTATCATAATGAATTTGTAATATATGCCTGTTGTTTGTCTGATTATGTGTTAATGATAACTAAGTACAGAGGAAAAAATTTTACAACACTTTGCAGGTCTCAACTTATATTTGTGTGTTTGTGTGTGTGTACAAAAGTATGGGGGGAGTGACAAGTAAAGGTCTTTAAGCATTAAAGCATCATTTTATAGTAAGATTCTGTGGGAAAGTGGAAAGGAGAAAAATAGTGACCGTGTATATCAACAAAACCCTGTTTATGTACTTTTAAACTAGAGAAAAGTTATGACCAACCTAGATAGCATATTCAAAAGCAGAGACATTACTTTGCCGATTAAGGTCGTCTAGTCAAGGCTATGGTTTTTCCAGTGGTCATGTATGGATGTGAGAGTTGGACTGTGAAGAAGGCTGAGCACCGAAGAATTGATGCTTTTGAACTGTGATGTTGGAGAAGACTCTTGAGAGTCCCTTGGACTGCAAGGAGATTCAACCAGTCCATTCTGAAGGAGATCAACCCTGGGATTTCTTTGGAAGGAATGATGGTAAAGTTGAAGCTCCAGTACTTTGGCCACCTCATGCGAAGACCTGACTCATTGGAAAAGACTCTGATGCTGGGAGGGATTGGGGGCAGGAGGAGAAGGGGATGACAGAGGATGAGATGGCTGGATGGCATCACTGACTCAATGGACGTGAGTCTGAGTGAACTCCGGGAGTTGGTGATGGACAGGGAGGCCTGGCGTGCTGCGATTCATGGGGTCGCAGAGTCGGACACGACTGAGCGACTGAACTGACTGACTGAAACTAGATGGTGGTGAATATCAAGTTGTCACAGCCGGTGTCAAGTAGCTGCAGTATGTAGAATTCCTTGGGAAACATTTAAGAGAGTAATGTAGGAGCTTTATTTTTAGATGGCAACATTTATATCAGAAATCATATCGTTCGCAACTATTTAAACATCATGAAACTTTCTAGTAGTTTACTTTAGAAGTGGATATAGGTATACAACTTTCAAAATTTTTGGAGGTGCATACAGGCAGAAATTTGAAGATCATTGCCTTAGATAATCTGCTTTCATGAATAGAAAAAATGCAAAGTAATTAAAAATGACATTGTGGAAATAGTGTTTCTACAAGCATTTCTTCTTTAAAAGGCTAATTATAATCACTACCTTGCATATTACACATGTACGTATAGATAACACAAAGCTAAACTCATGTCTGTCTCCCACTTAACTACAAAAGATAGCTGCTTGGAATCTAAAGTTATTAATCTATTAATAAGATATCATCTAAATTGTGAGGACAAGAAGATAATATAATCTACAATCCAGTAGCTTAAAAGGAAAATACATTTGGAGAACAAAATACCAAAGAAAGGGATAGAATTCATAACAAAAAGAAAAATAAGTTGTCAGTTTAGAGTTGAGTAGGAAAAATAGGCAGTGCCAAGGGATAAGAGCTAACTGCCCTGTCCCAGCTGTCTTTGTAGAATGTATTGTCTACTTTTATGGGATACATATGTTGGGACCGAGTAGATCTAGAGAAAGATGGAAAAGTCAAAGAATAGCAGTCAAGAATAATGAAGATTGGATTTTATTGGAAGGCCTGGATTTACTTTAAAGTAGTTTGTTTATTAAAAGATTTACATTTCTGTCTAAATGTAACAAGAAGTCAAATGGTAATCCAAGGGATGTTTTAGAGTCAAACTTCTCAGAAGAAAAATTCCTTAGAATGTATTAAGGATGCACTAAAAAAATTTTAAGGAATATTTGTTTTGGTAAAGAATTTTTGGTGATCCAAAGTTCTGCTTAGACTTTTCCACAATATAAAAGGGAAAATGATATAAAAGTAAAGAAAATAAAGCTTTAGTTTAGCACAACTATTGTAAAATCAAATTATAGCTTAAATCAATTCTAATAACTAAAGCCAACTTTTGGTTAATAATCAGGAGAGACAATATTAGGAAAGCCAAAAGGTTTGTTCAAGTTTTCCCATGTTACAGAAAACCTGAACAATGGCCAACCCGATATATTATTCGTAATAGTTTAATTTATTGGTTATTAACTAATACTCATAACTGAATAACTTATTCAGTTTTACAACTAATTTTCAAGCTTCGTTTAAGCCAAAAGTCCTAAGATTCCCTCTGGTAGAGGTGTCAAAATGATCTAAGGACAGGAGAGGTGTGGGAAAGATCTGACTGATTCACTGTTGAGACTCCAGACATTTGAAAATAAGGAGCCAAGAGAACAGAGCAGGAAAGTAAACTTCCCAGTCCACCCAAGAGAACAGAAGACCTGCCTTTAAGAAACCAAAACAACAGAACAATTCTCTCATTCCAGTCCACTCCAACATCATATATTAAGTGGTATTCATAGTTATTTTGGTATGAAGAACAGGACTCTTCTTCAACAAATTTGCCCCTCCTTCGGCATTACCTTGCTCACGGTGGGTCCACAACCTGCGCAACTGCACACAGCAGCACTGATTCTCCACCTGTCTGTTCACTTATACCAGAAATCCGCGAGTCATATTTGGTTTCCTCTAGCATCTCCCTGATCCCCTTCTCTCCATCTGTCTGTCTCCTAGCAAAGAATTCAAACATATATGGAATAAATGACTTAATTTGATATGATCTGTGATTGATCTCTTTCTTCAAAGAGTGCTCTGTGAAACATGAAGAGATGGATACAAAAACTCCTTGTCCTTTAGCTCTTCATGTGCCAACTCCTCCAGGAAGCTCTCCAGATTCCCTTCCACCCATCAGACTCAGGTATGTGACCCTCTCTGATCTCCCAAAGCATCTTGTACTTACATTTGCCAAAGAACTTACAGTTCTGTCTTGCAACAATTAATTTACTCATCTCAGTCCCCCACTAGTTAGGGACTTTTATACCTGGATCCTCAGTGCTTAGAAGAGTATCTGATACAAAATACAAAAACAATGAATTTTGTTGAATGAATGAATTAATGATACAAGGGCTAAATACAATAAGAGGTACCCGCAAAGCAAATCCTACGGGAAGACATATGAAAGAGCAGCTAATTCTGTTTAGGGTGAGTCGTAAAATATAAGTTGGCATTTCCTTAATGAATAAGGCAAGGAGAGGTGTAATAAGCAGAAGGAATAGCATGAACAAAAGCATGTGGGCAAGAAAGCACATGAAGTATTTAATATAACAGAAGCCTGGCAAAGCTCAAAAACAGCTTTAAGTGGGAGGAAATGTAGGCCGACGTGGCTAGAAATGTTGTTTTAAACAAGTCATAAAAGATCTGTAAGGGCTATCAAAGTTTGAAAGTTATAAAGTCATTGAAGTTTTTAAGCAGAGTCATAGCATGATCAGATCTATAAAAGGAAAAAATATTTTGTTTCCTTGTTAGTAACTAAAAGCCATAGATCTAACTTCCTCCATCTTTATATTTCTTAATACTTCATGAAAAAAAAAAAAAGCCAGCTGAAGCAATTCTACTTTCCTTGCGTGGTCTGAACTAGGCACATTTTTTTTTTCTTTTCCTTGTTTTCTGGCCAGTCGCTTCGTGAACTGAGTGCATCATACAGCTGGGAAAACACGAGTTTGTTTGGCTTCGGAGCTATGTGGGTGAGTGCGAGTCTGGGCAGTGTGTCAGCTCCTTCCTGAAAGTCTGGGTCAAGGAAGTCCACGACACAACCTTGTTTACTTGATTTTGCTTTCAGTGTTGAGAACACTGGTTCTGATGACTCCAAAGGTGTATGTGGTTGCTGTTGGCTCACAAGCCTGCAATTTCTTTGAAAAGATGATCTGATTGGGACAACTGTGACCTTATTTTAATACCTCAGTTCCTTTTGAAACACCCAGATGGAAATTGATGCTTTATTTTCCTAGTGGCTTTTGTTCCTGGCTAACCATCATATAGTTTGATGGGTCACTGGGAGTAATTCTCTGGACTGAGTTGCTGGGCTGGCAGATTTGGAGGGGGTTGAGGGGGGGAAGCATGTGAAGGATCAATCTGGAGCCAGTCCACTAGCCCAGATACAAGAAGTTACAGTTAATTGACAAATGTTCCCTGAGTGCCTGCTTTCTCCCAAGCACCCTACCAGCACTGGGATTTCAGGCTGTACAAGACAGTTTCTACCAGAGCCCAGTAACTCGACTAAAAACTCGTCAAAGGAAAAGCCAACTCTTATTTCTCTTATATGATCTCTCAGAGTACCTAGTGCAGTTAACTCAAGGCAGAGCCTCAGTAGACACCAAGGTCTTCAATAAACAGGTGTATTTCAATTTTGCCCAACAAATATTTATCAAGAAACTACTATGGGCCCGGCTTCCCTAGTGGCTCAGACAGTAAAGAATCTGCCTATAATGCAGGAAGTCTGGGTTCAATGCCTAGGTTGGGAAGATCCCCTGGAGAAAGGAATGGCAACCCCCTCCAGTATTCTTCCCTGGAGAGTCTCATGGAGAGAGGAGCCTGGCAGTCTCCAGTCCACGGGATTGCAAAGAGTTGCACATGACTGAGTAACTCATGCTGTCCCAATGACTATGGGCCAATATCAAGTTAGGCAGTAGAGAGAAAAGACGAGAAAGATTGAGCCTTTACTTCCAAATTGGTCACAGTCTGGTGAGGAAAACAAACACTAAAACAATTATTCAGCCTGTTGGAATCTGAGCCTCCAAGGAACCCCAAGGCCCCTAAAGAACCTCTTGCCACCTCATTCCTCCTCTGGAATCCCCAGAGTGCAGGGGTGCCCAGTTGCTCAGTCGTGTCTGACTCTTTGCAACCTCATGGACTATAGCCTGCAGGCTCCTCTGTCCATGGGATTCTCCAGGCAAGAGTATTGGAGTGGGTTGCCATTTCCTCCTCCCAGGGGTCTTCCCTGACCCAGGGATCACACCCAAGTCTCCTGCGGCCCCTACACTGCAGGCAGATTCTTTACCAGTGAGCCACATGGGAAGTCTTGGTACCCCAGACCCCCCTACAAAAAGGGTGGTGCCTGGCATACAAGACAGACCCCAGGATGCTGTCCAGTACTGTGTCCATTCTGATGCTTTTGCCTTTTCTGTGGGTAATTTTACTGTCATTCCCACAGGTAGTAGTAGTGGCACAAGCCACTCTTACATGGAGCTCAGTGGAGGGAATAAGTTGATGACATGATGAGAAGAGAGCCTGATTAGATCTGGAAGGGGATTATGCAACCTCTAGCAAAATCTAACAGAGCAGGTGATGTTTTGTTCTAAGGAGGCTACTAAAAATCCAAACTCCTACTCCCTGGAGCGTGAGTTGTACAATTCAGACATAAGGGCACCTGACCATTTTATTTCATGTTGGAAGTGATGGACTCCAGACACAGAAAGACATTGGTATTATTAAACATTTTAATTTTAAAAGTTAATTTGTTTACCTTTTTATTAATTATTATTGGACTGTAATTGTTTAAAAGTTAATTTAAATAGTCTTATTTCTTCTGATTCTGTATCAACCACTATCTACAAGCTCGGTTTTGTAGCCATCTTGGTTCAAATAATTTTGTTACCTGCTTAATCATTAGACTCACTCATGAGCCGTAGTGATCCAAAGAATCTTCCACGGACTTTAGCGCTAACCCTCCAGGCAGGGGAGAGAGGTATGCTTTTGTTCCCTTTTCATCCCTTGCAAGGCTGGTGCTTAGAACCTTCAACATACTGAAAATCAAAGAGATGGAGTGTAAGAAGGAGAAAGGAAGGAAAGAAAAAAGGAATGAGAGAGGAAGGGAAGGGAAGAACAAAAGAGAAAGGGAGAGAAAAGAAAGAAAACCATCTACCCAGACCGCTCCTCAGATTTTCAAAATATAAATTCATAAAATCCTAAAGCTGAAAGGGCCAATTTCCCACTTGCAAAAGCATTAAATGTCACCTGAGCTGGTTTCTCAGTAAGAACCACTATTATTCCACAGAAACATGTCAACAGTTCTCTGCTCAATTTTATGAGCAAAAACAGTGAAGCAAATTACACTTGTCTGTGTTCTATAGATAATTGAATTCAGCTTCTTAAAATTCAGGTATTGGACTGTTGAGAAGAGCATGCTAGTTCCTTTATTAATGCTTTTGTTTTTACTTCCTTTCACTCAAAGCAGGATTTCATAATTGGATTATTCAAAAATAAATTGCTGGCACAAGACTAGACTCATCTCTCATCACTTCTCCAGCCACATCTTTCTCCACTTCCTGCTGTGCCCACAAACTGTAGTTCTTGATTCCCAGGCAGACAGCACACTAGTTCACCTCCAGGCATTACCCACGTGCCCTCTCCACAGAAGGATCTCTCCCCCAGTTGTCCTTGCAAGCATGGACTTCTCCAGGAGGACTTTACTCCTCTGGAGAAGGAGCCCTTCCTGTGCACTCCTCTCATGCTCAGCACATCTCCACCATTCTACTTACCACCTTGCACTGTATGGACCACAACTGTACACATACCTGTCTCCCTGCTCCCCAAATACAATGACTAGGCGTCACTTATTTTTCATGTCCTAAAGGCCTAGCATACTACTTGAAAAATAGTAGATCAGTTCTTTATTGTTGCCTAACAAATTGCCTTAAAACTAAGCAGCTTAAAGCAACAATATTAATGATCTCAGTTTCTGTGGGTTAGGAATTCAGATGCAGTTGCAGCTTAGTTGGGTGATTGTGGCCCAGGGTCTCTCCTGAACTTGCAGTCAAGGCATCAGTCAGGCTGTGGTCCTCACAAGGGTTACAGCAGGAGGCTCTGATTCCAAGCTCGCTCGTGAAGCTGCTGGCAGGCCTCAGAAAGTTGACTTCCAAGCTCAATCACATGGCTGTTCAGCAGGCTTTAGGTGCCTCTTGGCATGCCTGATGATATTATTCCCTTGCCACATGAGTCTCTCCACAGAGTTACTCAAGCATGGCAGCTGGACTCCCCAGAGTAATGGCTCAAGAGAGAAAGAGCCTGAATTAAAGC
Source organism: Oryx dammah (assembly GCF_014754425.2). Classification (NCBI taxonomy): domain Eukaryota; kingdom Metazoa; phylum Chordata; class Mammalia; order Artiodactyla; family Bovidae; genus Oryx; species Oryx dammah. Next base: position 75,647,939 of record NW_024070212.1, read on the forward strand.
ATGTGAGCAAGACGGGACTCACTGTTTCTCTGTAACCTAAGCTCAGAAAAAACATTCCATCACTTTTGCTGTGTTCTACTTGTTAGAGCTGTGTCACTAGGCCCAGCCCACACTCAGGGGGAGGGTACTGAACAAAGATGTGAATGCCAGCAGGTATGGGGCAGTCTTAGAGGTGGCCAACCACAGTGCTTAGTTAGTACGTTGAGCACACTGATGAATCTCTCTGGTCAGAATGAGTCTTTCCTTCTCTGAAGATTCATAGCATTTCATCTACTTATTAAGGAACACAGGACAGTGTGTGTGACTTTTTAGCTGAGTATATGCCCATACACATCAGTGGGTTGTAAGCAACTCGATAAAAACAGTGCCAAATATATGGCTGACATGCAATAAATAATTACTGTTTGGGTGAGTAAGGGCAAGAAAGGTTGACAGAGGCTAGGATGTGTTTATCAATATTTGTTCTTCAGTAAAGGAACCGTTTTACATTTAGCTAGGCACATAGGTGCTCCACTGAAGACTACATTTCTCAATGTCCCTTGCAACTAGAGATTGGCCATGTTATCAATATTTGGCTAGTGGGATGTGAGTGGAAAACTGGGTGAGCACTTTCTTTCTTCCCCATCTGACTGGGAGACAGAGATTTGGGTGGGTTCCTAAGAAAGAAGACAAACAACAAGAGCGGCAGCCAATCTCCCTATGGACTAGTAACTGAAGCAGAACTCAACTTTTACCTTATAAAAGCTATGTGCCATATAATCTATTATACAGCCATAAAAAAGAAGGAAATAATGCCATTTTCAGCAACATGAATGGACCTAGAGATTATCATATTAAGTAAAGTAAGTCAGAGAAAGACAAATATCATATGATATTCATATGTGGAATCTTAAAAAAATGATACAAATGAAATTATTTACAAAACAGAACACCAGCTTATGTTTACTAAAAAGGAAAGGTTGGGAGGAAGGATGAGTTAGGATGCTGAGATTAACATACAACACACTACTAAATCTAAAGTAGCTAATCAACAAGGACCTACTGTATAGCATAGAGAATGCCACTCAATACTCTCTAGTAACCTATATGGGAAAAGAATCTGAGAAAAATAGATGTATGCATAACTACATCACTTTGCTGTACATTTGAAACAAAACAATATTATAAATAAACTATACTCCAATATAAAATAAACATTAAATGAAAGCTATGTGCTTTAGGGTCTTGCTGTTTTATCAGTACTGACTATTACCTATCTGGTACAGAATTGTTTAAAAAATAAAAAAAGAAGTCTCCCATGACCGCCTCCCCTACCTAAGTTCACCCCATGCTTTAAGCATGCTCTGGAAACTCCACAAACATTTGTTATAACAAATTGTGCCTGAAGGCCCACTGGGCTATGCTGATGAATGGCAACCCACTTCAATATTCTTGCCTGGAGAATCCCCATGGACAGAGGAGCCTGGCAGGCTACAGTCCATGGGGTCGCAAGAGTCAAATACGACTTAGCCACTAAATCACCACCACCATTGAAGTCACCACTGTTCCCTGCAGTCAAGCAAGCATAGGGTTCTAGGGTCGGCTCTTGTAAAATTCAGAGCTATGAGTCTTCTCAGAGAAGCAGCTACAGTAGTGTGGAGTGGCCTGAACTTTCAAAGGTCTGAGGCAGAAAGCCAGCAGGGAGAGGCTGACGTCAAAATGGATTCTTCTCAAGGAAAACCTGTCCAGATTGAGGTTTCCTCACAGGATGTTGATTTTTTTTCCCAAAAAGGAGAAGAGTTCTCAGCACAGCCCCTGCAAAAGGCCAGGCCCCACACCCCTGCGGCCATCGGGTCAGGTGTCCCATCGGGTAGCAGTGGTCACCGTCAGCCTTGCTCCCCACTCCTTTGCTCTTGGTGAGCTAGCCTGTTCTCTGTCCCGGAGGAGCTGGGCCTCTGCCTTAATCTGGAGCTGGAAAGGATCCACCGCTTCAGACTGAATGTTTTCATTCTGTTTGTGTTCTTTTACAGTATATAGACAGAAGGCTCCAACCAACACCATCTGCAGATGCCAAAATAAAATGCTCACCTAGCCAAATCATCTCTGCTGAGGCTGGCTCAAGGAGATGACAAAACCTTGTTAAAATACAGGAAGGGGAGAGGAAGGAAGTGGGGTAAACTTTTCTTGCCCAGATTGAAAATCTGCTAATAAGACAGATATGTGCCAAGCACAGAGTAATTTGAAGACATTTCTTTTTTATGGGAAGGCAAATTTGAGAAACCAGAAGAGGAAGAAGGAGTGAGGAACTCCAGGTGGAAGTCTACAGATTCATTTGTCTTGGAATGTAGGGAAGTTTTAAAACACCTACTATTCCTGGACCTTCGAGAGGCATTCAGGATCGTTCAGGCATTCAAAGATGAGAGCCATGTCCATGCCAACAATGATTCTGAGTGGGAAAATGTTTCTATGCTGTTGTTCTTACAGGAAGGAGACAGTCAATCTGACTGAAGGGGTGGGTTTGGGGGGTTTTTTGGTGGTGGTGGCGGATTTTTTTAAAATTTTTACTGAAGTATAATTGCTTTACAATGTTGTGTTAGTTTCTGCTGTACAGCAAAGTGAATCAGCTTTTTTGAATTTCCTTCCCTTTTAGGTCACCACAGAGCAGTGAGTAGAGTACCCTGTGATATTAATATAAAGTCCTCATTAGGCCCTTTCTAGGTAAAAGCCAAAGGAGAGAGGGCAGCAGAGGATGAGCTGGTTGGACAGCATCACCAACCCAATGGACATGAGTTTAAGCAAACTCCAGGAGACACTGAAGGACAGAGGAGCCTGGCATGCTGCAGTCCAGGGGGTCACAAAGAGTTGGACATGACTTAGCAACTGAACAACAACAATGATATGTGACAATCCCAGTCTCCAAATTCATCCCACACATCCCGTTCCCCCCTTGGTGTCCACATACTTGTTTTCTATGTCTGTGTCTCTATTTCTGCTTTGCAAATGGATTCATCTGCATCCGTTTTCTAGATTCAACATATATGCACGAATATATGATATTTGTTTTTCTTTTTCTGACTTCACTTCACTCTATATGACAGTTTCTAGGTCTATCCGTATCTCGGAAGGAGTGGTTCTATGGAAGCAGATTGAAAGAACTCACCCTGGAAGGATGATAAAGGTTTTCCAGGTGGTCACTGGCATGCAGTGGAGAGCATGTCGGGCAAGGAAAGGCAAGAAATACACTCCAGAGGTCTGAGAGTGCAAGGTATGTTTCTGGAATTCCCAGTAACCTACAAAGGTACAAACACAAGGCACTTCAATTAAGTTTTTGATACTAAAGACTAGAGATGACTTCAACTAAAAATATGGAGACTTCAGTTAAAAACAGATAACTAATAAGAACCTATTGTATAGCACAGGGAACTCTACTCAGTATTCTGTAATGACCTATATGGGAAAAGAATCTTAAACAGAGTGGATATATGTATATGTATAATGATTCATTTTGCTATACAGCAGAAACTGACACAACATTGTAAATCAACTATACTCCAATAAAAAGTTTTTTAAATGTTAAGAACATGGAGAAAATAGTGCAAAGGAGGTGGGAGGTGATGAGGAAGGGTCAATAGGGCAGAAAGAAAAGAGACAGAATCTGTTCTCCAGGGTCCAGCTAGGGCAGGAGCACAGGGTACAGGTAAGTGGTTGTAAAAGAGGGTGTTTTATGTCATCAGCTCTTGAGTTGACCATCACATCAGTACCCTAGGGCTGCTGTAACAAAGTACCACATACCGGGTGGCTTAGCCATTGAAGCTTTGGGAGGCTGGAGTCCAAAATCTAAGTGTTGGCAGGGTTGGCCCCTTTTCAAGCCTGTGTGGGAGAATCCATTCCATGCCACTCTCCTGGCTCCTGGCGGTTGGCTGGCAATCCTTGGTGTCCTTTGGTTTGTAGATACGGAACCCTGTTCTCTGTCTTCATGGTCACGTGGCACTCTCCAGGTGTCCATGGCTGTGTCTGTGTGCCACTTCCCCCCTTTATATGTTCAGAGGCATTTGGACCAGGCCCACCCTAAGGACTCATTTTAGCTTGATTATCTCTGTAGAGACCCTCTCTCCAAATCAGATCGCAGTCACAGGTACTGGAAGTTAGGACCATCAACATCTTTGCGGGAAGGGGCATACAACATAGCCTATCACTGCCGTCTAGGTTTGAAGCCCAATTCAGCCACTTCACTGACAAGGTGGTCTTAACAAAGACTCTAAGCCCCATTGAAAAGTGAAACTGTTAGTCGCTCAGTTGTGTAGTCACTCAGTTGTGTCCAACTCTTTGTGATACCATGGACTACAGTCATGGACATCCAGACAGGCTCCTCTCTCCATGGAATTCTCCAGGCAAGAGTACTGGAGTGGGTTGCCATTTCCTTCTACAGGGGATCTTCCTGACCCAGGGATTGAACCCAGGTCTCTTACATTGCAGGCAGATTCTTTACCCTCTGAGCCACCAGGAAAGCAGTAAGCTGACTAAAATGGGACAGAGGGTATCCCCCATGCAAAGATGAGCACAGAGTTAAGTGCCTGATCAGCATCGGTAGTTACTATGTGTGGGAGGACCCTGTGTGCAAGTTAAGCTCTGGTATCACTTCTACTTCAGGAATGGAGACCGAGGGGCCATGAACAGGCCCCTATTTTCTCACTTCTTTCCCCCTACTCTCATCCCCCAGCACCTCGCCTGGGGCCTAGAATCTTAGGGGTTTGGTAAATACTTCCTGCAGTTTATGACTCTACACTTCAATTTTGAGCCACTGTATCCCCGGGGTGATGGTAACTGAGGCAATCAATCAAGGGCTTCCCTCTCCTTTTCCATAGGAGTGTGGTTAAATTTTAGTGAATCACATTGTGCCAGGACTTGGAGCAGACACATGGGAGCTAGTTCTTGTTTCAGTGATCCATCAGGCCTTTGATGAGACCTGGTTGGTCCTACGGCAGCAGTCCATACAGGCTTCATTTCCATCCTAATGACACCTACCCACTGAGGTCTGGTGGGCCTCCCTACCTCTCCAAGCCTGGCCATCATGTTTCCTCCATTCCAGCCTGGAACACAGAAGTCTCTCTGAGTCTGTCTGAGGCTTCATCTCTGCAGTCGCTCCCTCATGGGTTCTCCATTCCTTCCCTGGGAAGGAGGCAGAGCACTGTTCCTGGGCTCCCCAGAGCTTTCTGAGGGCCTGTGGTCCCCTAGACCCCTCAACTGAGACCATCACACCTCAGCCAATCATTAACTTCCCCCTCTACCTCTCCAAAGCCAGCAGGATTGGAGGAATCTTTTCTCTGTTTAGTGCACTTTCTGCACTTTTCAGGGATACCCTAGTCTTCTCTGTTCACTTAAGAACTCAGGTTTTGGAAAGCAAAGCCAGAAAGAGGACTGTAAGCTTCCTCCCTCTGCCTCTCTGCCTACCCTCCCAGGCATGGCCGCAGACTGGTCTATTGACTCAAGGGAGAAATACCAGGAAAGGAGAAAAAATAAGTTAATATTTAAAAAATATTATCCCAGCTTGTTTCAGTGAATAAATAAATGAATACACGGCACTGCCCCAAAGCTCTTGGGGTAGATCCTGAGCCAGCTACACAAAAAACCTCTCTCTTCAGGTTCCACGAACACCTCTGCTCCCAACAAGAGGGCCCAGAGCCCTACCCCCCACCCAGAGGTTCCAACTCAGTGAGCGCTGAAGCCACTATGGTTGAGGTGCTGCTGGCCACGTGTCCCGGGTGGAATCACAGGTTTCTTTGCCCTTGGTCCCAAGTGTGGCTGGCAGTTCTAATGAGCACTTAGCCTTGGTATTATTATAGTTAATATTTGACATGGCTGGCCTCCTTGCTACCTGGAACCAGTTCTTACTCAACTTATACAGCAAAGTGAAAGCTTTGCCACTTACTACCCAGGTGACTCTGGGTGACTTACTTATCTTCTGCAAGCATTTTGCTCATAGGTAAGATGGGGATAAGAATTCCCACCTGCCAATTGCTATGAGGATTAAGGAACGTGCCTAAATAAAGCCCCAAGCCTGTGGCCTGCTAGGCAGTGTCTGCTGCTGGGAATAACTGTGGTTATGACTGTGGCCAGCTTGACTGGGCTCTCCTGTGCCTCAGCTGTGCAGAGAGGGAGAGGCGGTCAAGCTACCAGCATTACCACAGCTCCAGGGGCTGTGCCTGTGGACTTCAGTAAACCTACAGAAGGGCCATCACTAAAACCCACTCATGCCTTAAGCCACCCCAGGTTAAGATCAGCACTATCCATTCGATGGCTGCTGCTGCTGCTGCTAAGTCGCTTCAGTCGTGTCTGACTCTGAGCGACCCCATAGACGGCAGCCCACCAGGCTCCCCTGTCCCTGGGATTCTCCAGGCAAGAACACTGGAGTGGGTTGCCATTTCCTTCTCCAATGCATGAAAGTGAAAAGTGAAAGTGAAGTCGCTCAGTCATGTCTGACTCTTTGTGACCCCATGGACTGCAGCCTACCAGGCTCCTCTGTCCATGGGATTTTCCAGGCAAGAGTACTGGAGTGGGGTGCCATTGCCTTCTCCAATGGCTAAGTCCTTACAGAACATCAGCTATGAGCCTGGTATTTCATACACCCGAAAAAGGGCTCCACAGGGAGATACATGTGGGAGGAATAATCATGAAATGGGTAAAAAAACTGGGTTTAAATTGAGGGAAATCATTTGTTTGCTTGTGGTCACTGATTTATTCATACCACCTTCAGAGTCCCTTGTGTTTCCAGAGAGGATTTAGGGAGGCCTGAGCGAAATAAGGAACTTTACCCAAGAGGTCATCTGTGAGTCTGGCCCCAAAGACTGTCACTAGGCACAGCAGGGAGGACAGATGCCACGGGAACAGCATCTGCAGGGCTGTGGCCGCATGGACACCCCAGGCCCAAGAGGCTGCTTTTCCTAGGAAGGAAGTAGAGTGCTCATCCCCGGATATCCACACACCTTCTCCCTCACCTCTTTTAGGTTTCTGTTCAAATGTTGTTATTTTCAACCAGGCCCTCCCAAACCATGCTGGAACGGGCAAGTCTCCGCTCCTAAGAGCTGACTTTTAAGGAAATTTGCAAGCTGGGAAGTATACATGATAATTAATGAGAATTAAATCGTATAAAGGTACAACTAAATGAATTGGACATGGAACAACAGACTGGTTCCAAATAGAGAAAGGAGTACATCAAGGCTGTATAATGTCACCCTGCTTATTTAACTTATATGCAGAGTACATCATGAGAAACGCAGGGTTGGAAGAAGCACAAGCTGGAATCAAGATTGCTGGGAGAAATATCAATAACCTCAGATATGCAGATGACACCACCCTTATGGCAGAAAGTGAAGAAGAACTAAAGAGCCTCTTGACGAAAATGAAAGAGGAGAGTGAAAAAGTTGGCTTAAAGCTCAACATTCAGAAAACTAAGATCATGGCATCTGGTCCTATCATTCTATGGCAAATAGATGGGGAAACAGTGGCTGACTTTATTTTTCTGGGCTCCAGAATCACTGCAGATTGTGACTGCAGCCATGAAATTAAGAGACGCTTACTCCTTGGAAGAAAAGTTATGACCAACCTAGACAGCATATTAAAAAGCAGAGACATTACTTTGCCAACAAAGGTCCGTCTAGTCAAGGCTATGGTTTTTCCAGTGTTCATGTATGGATGTGAGAGTTGGACTGTGAAGAAAGCTGAGTGCCGAAGAATTGATGCTTTTGAAGTGTGGTGTTGGAGAAGACTCTTGAGAGTCCCTTGGACTGCAAGGAGATCCAACCAGTCCATCCTAAAGGAGATCAGTCCTGGGTGTTCATTGATAAGACTGATGTTGAAGCTGAAACTCCAATACTTTGGCCACCTGATGCTGGGAAAGATTGAGGGCAGGAGGAGAAGGGGACGACAGAGGATGAGATGGTTGGATGGCATCACTGACTCAATGGACTTGGGTTTGGGTGGACTCTGGGAGTTGGTGATGGACAGGGAGGCCTGGCGTGCTGCAGTTCATGGGGTCGCAAAGAGTCTGACACGACTGAGTGACTGTACTAAACTGAAATGAATTGTACTAGAAATCAAGATTTTAAAATCCTAACTCACCACTTGTTTTGAGCATTTATACCAACAAATAGTATCACATATATGTGTACATACGTGTTTGTGTCTGTGTGTATATATATATGTGTGTATATATATATATGTATATATATATATATACACACACACACATTCTTTTTTAATTCTTTTCCATTATAGGTTATTAAGGGCTTCCCTGGTGCCTCAGCAATAAAGAATCTGCTTACAGTGCAGAAGAGGCAGGAGACAAGGGTTTGATACCCAGGTGGGAAGATCCCCTGGAGGAGAAAATGGCAATTCATTCCAGTATTCTTGCCTGGGAAATCCTATGGATGAAAGAGCCTGGTGGGCTATAATCCACTGGGTCACAAAGAGTTGGACATGACTGAGCAAGTACACACACATTATAGTTATTACAAGATTTGAATATATTTCCCTGTGTTCCATACTAGGTCCTTGTTGTTTATCTATTTTACATATAGGAATCATCCTATATATAAAACACCCTCTTGTCATAACAAACACACTCTTTCAACAACACAAGAGAAGATTCTACACATGGACATCACCAGATGGTCAATACTGAAATCAGATTGATTATATTCTGCGTAGCCAAAGATGGAGAAGCTCCATGCAGTCAGCAAAAACAAGACCAGGAGCTGACTGTGGCTCAGATCATGAACTCCTTATTGACAAATTCAGACTTAATTTGAAGAAAATAGGGAAAAACCACTTGACCATTCAGGTATGACCTAAATCAAATCCCTTACGATTGTACAGTAGAAGTGAGAAATAGATTCCAGGGATTAGATCTGATAGAGTGCCAGAAGAACTATGGATGGAGGTTCGTGAATTGTACAGGAGGAGGGGATCATGACCATCCCCAAGAAAAAGAAATGCAAAAAGGCAAAATGGTTGTTTGAGGAGGCCTTATGAATAGCTGAGAAAAGAAGAGAAGCTAAGGGCAAAGGAGAAAAGGAAAGATATACCCAAATGAATGCAGAGTTCCCAAGAACAGTAGGAGAGATAAGAAATCCTTCCTCAGTGATCAATGCAAAGAAATAGAGGAAAACAATAGAATGGGAAAGACTAGAGATCTCTTCAAGAAAATTAGAGACACCAAGGGAACATTTCATGCAAAGATGGGCTCAATAAAGGACAGAAATGGTATGGACCTAAGAGAAGCAGAAGATATTAAGAAGAGGTGACAAGAATACACAGAAGAACCATACAAAAAAGATCTTCATGACCTGGATAATCACGATGGTGTGATCACTCACCTAGAGCCAGACATCCTGGAATGTGAAGTCAAATGGGCCTTGGGAAGCATCACTATGAACAAAGCTAGCGGAGGTAATGGAATTCCAGTTGAGCTATTTAAAATCCTAAAAGATGATGCTGTGAAAATGCAGCACTCAATATGCCAGCAAATTTGAAAAACTCAGCAGCAGCCACAGGACTGGAAAAGGTCAGTTTTCATTCCAGTCTCAAAGAAAGGCAATGCCAAAGAATGCTAAAACTACTGTAAAACTGCACTCATCTCACACACTAGCAAAGTGATGCTCAAAATTCTCCAAGCCAGACTTCAATAGTACGTGAACTGAGAACTTCCAGATGTTCAAGTTGGATTTAGAAAAGGCAGAGGAACCAAAGATCAAATTGCCAACATCCGTTGGATCATAGATAAAGCAAGAGAGTTCCAGAAAAACATCTACTTCAGTTTTATTGACTACACCAAAGCCTTTGACTGTGTGGATCACAACAAAGTGTGGAAAATTCTTCAAGAGATGGGAATACCATACCACCTTAACTGCCTCCTGAGAAATCTGTATGCAGATCAAGAAGCAACAGTTAAAACTGGACATGGAACAATAGACTGGTTCCAAATCGGGAAAGGAGTACATCAAGGCTGCATATTGTCATCCTGCTTATTTAACTTATATGCAGGGTACATCATGCAAAATGCCAGGCTGGATTAAGCACAAGCTGGAATCAAGATTGCCGGGAGAAATATCAATAACCTCAGATATGCAGATGACACCACCCTTATGGCAGAAAGAGAAGAAGAACTAAAGAGCCTCTTAATGAAAGTGAGAGAAGAAAGTGAAAACATTGGCTTAAAACTCAACATGCAGAAAATCAAGATCATGGTGTCCGGTCTCATCACTTCATGGCAAATAAATGGGGAAACAATGGAAACAGTGAGAGACTTTATTTTTGAGGGCTTCAAAATCACTGCAGATGGTGACTGCAGCCATGAAATTAAAAGATGCTTACTGCTTGGAAGAAAAGCTATGACTATCCTAGACAGTATATTAAAAAGCAGAGACATTACTTTGCCAACAAAGGTCCATATAGTCAAAGCTATGGTTTTTCCAGTAGTCATATATGGATGTGAGAGTTGGACTATAAAGAAACCTGAGTGCTGAAGAATAGATGCTTTTGAACTGTAGGGTTGGAGAAGACTCTTGAGAGTCCCTTGGATTGCTAGGAGATCTAACCAGTCAATCCTAAAGGAGATCAGTCCTGAATATTCACTGGAGGGACTGATGCTGAAGCTGAAACTCTAATAATTTGGCCACCTGATGTGAAGAAATGACTCTTTGGAAAGACCCTGGTGCTGGGAAAGATTGAAGGCAGGAAGAGAAGGGGGCAATAGAGGATGAGATGGTTGGATGGCATCACCAACTCGATGGACATGAGTTTGAGCAAGCTTCGGGCATTGGTGATGGATAGGGAAGCCTGGCGTGTTGCAGTCCATGGGGTCGAAAAGAGTTGGACACAAGTGAACGACTGAACTGAACTGAGGAGTCTTCATGTCTTAATTATTTTACACATTACTATTATCTCTGCTGTTGCTGCTGCTAAGTCGCTTCAGTCGTGTCCAACTCTGTGTGACCCCATAGACGGCAGCCCACCAGGCTCCCCCGTCCCTGGGATTCTCCAGGCAAGAACACTGCAGTGGGTTGCCATTACCTTGGAGTTGCACTGGAGATGCATGAAAGTGAAAAGTGAAAGTGAAGTCGCTCACTCGTGTCCGACTCTTTGCAACCCCACAGACCCCCGTCCATGGGATTTTTTAGGTGAGGGTACTGGAGTGCTCAAGGTTATTCACATCTACTCGGTCTGGTAGAAATGCTGCATTCCATTGCACTTCTTTGCATTTCTTCCCGACTTCATGTTTAATGACGTCACATGCGTAGCATTCAATCTGCCAGAGCAAGAATATTTATAACATTGAAAGTGGCCATTGCAATGAATCAGGACTTTTTCCACCCAGAAAACCAGTGATTGGACATTCCCAGCACCCACTGCTGCCCACCTTCCTGCTTCTGCTTCCCACTTGCAGCCCCACTTATTTTCATTTGGTGTTTCCATGGAACACGTTACTTTTTAGCACGTCGCACAAATTTGCTATCATTATTTGCTGTCTCACCACATCAGAAGTAAGCCCAGTGAGGGCAAGGAATCTTTTTCCTATTATGTCCTTCACGTATTTCCACACCCAAAGAGTGCCTGCCACCTGGCTGGTGCTCACTAAATCTGTTAAATAATGCTGGTGAATGCTGGACTGCTGGACTCTGTGAGTAAGATGGGTGGGGGTGGGGATGGAGTTGGAGCCCCTCCCACCCCTCAGCCCAGCCCAGCTGACCTGAGTTTCAGAAGCTCTCTTTCTCTTCCTCTGTCCCTGCAATCTCTGCCCAGCCTGCAGCCTGAGGGGAATCTTATGTAAATATGTTCCCAAGGGTCCAAGTCTGAGGATTTCTCTTTCCTCTGCCAGCTCTACTCAAAGGCCAGAAGGTGATCAGCACATGTTTCTCAAGACCAGTGCTTTGCCACCTCTAGGGCAGTGGTTCCTAAGTGGCCCCAGACCAGTAGCACTATGGTAGGAATGCAAATTCTCAGACTCCACCCAAGACAGGTTGAGTCAGAAATTCTGGGGATGTGGCCATCTCAGTCCTTTCAGGCTGCTAGAGCAAAATACCACAGCCTGGGTGGCTTATAAACAACAGGGATTGGTTTCTCAGTTCTGGAGGCTGCAAGTCTGAGATCTGGTTGCCATCATGGTCGAGTGAGGGTCACACACATTTTATTGCATCCTCACATGGTGGAAGTACCAAGGGAGTTCACTAGGGTCTCTTATGAAAGCACGAATCCCATTCTGCTCTCAGGATCTAATCGCCTCCCAAAGGCCCCACCTCCCAATACCAACAGGGTTAGGTTTCAACATAAGAACTTTGAGGAGAACATTCCAACCCTAGCAGATGCCCAGCGATTTGTGTTTCTAAGATTCCAGTGCAGTGATTTGAGGACCACTGACCAAAGCCTTAGTCACTCTAAAGCAGTGGTTCTTAGGGACTTCTCTGGTGGTCCAATGGTTAAGAATCTATCTTTCAATGCAGGGGACATGGGTTCGATCCCTGGACAGAAAACTAAGATCCCACATGCCACGGGGCAACCAACATATACGCCACAACTACTGAGCCTACAAACCACACACACAAAAAAAGATCCTGCATGATGCAAGCAAGACCCAGTACAGCCAAATAGATAAATGTGGCTCAGTGCATAAAGAATCTGCCTGCAATACAGGAGACACAGGAGACATGGATTCCATCTCAGGGTCAGGAAGATTCCCTGGAGAAGGAAATGGCAACCCACTCCTGTATTCTTGCCTAGGAAATCGAATGGATAGGAGCCTGGTGGGCTACAGTCAAAGGGTCTCAAAGAGCTGGACATGACCGACTAACTAAGAACGCACACAGGCAGTAATAATAATAATAGAGCAGTGGTTTCCAGATGGGATTATGTTTTCCTCTGCCCCCTTCCCTACCAAGGACACTTCAGGCAGGATCTGGAGACACGTTTGCTCATCACAGCTCTTGAGAGTGGTGGTGCTACTAGCATCCAGGGTGTAGAGACCAGGGACGCTATTCATCCTCTCACAGTGCACAGGGCAGTCCCCCCACAACAAGAATCATCTGCCCAAAAGGTCAGTGGTGCGGACTGGAGAACACCGCTCTTAGGCCTCCTCACTGCCCCGCAGCCAGCCAGCCGGCCTTCCCTCCCTTCTTACCTGTCATGTGTTCTTAGCACCCGGTAGGTGATACAAACCAAGAGGCCAGCCTCTGCCAGCAGCTGTGAGGGAGACAGAGGAGCCTACTTCATGCAGAGTCCCTGCACCGAGGAATCCAAATCCTACAGCTGACCTTTACAGCTCAGTGTGCTGTGTAATGATCAGAGAAATATCAAGGAGGTGCTCCCAACCCTAGCTTGGAACATCAGGGAGGACTTCCTGGAGAGAGTGGCTTCTGTGCTGAGACTTCAAAGGCGGAGTTATTAGGACTCATCAGGGAGGGAGTGATGGGGAACGTTTTCCATATGGAGCACTTACTATGTTCCAGTCACTATGCTATTTTACTGTCTCATTTCATCCCTGAAGCACTTTCCTAAGTTGATACTATCATTATCTCCATTTTAGAGATGGGGACACTGCCTTCCAGATACACTAAATAAACTGCCTAAAGCCACCGAGCTGGGAAACATGAAAGCAGGGATTTGAATTCAGTTCTGAAGATGCCAAAGCCTGACAAGGCGACAGTCTGACAAAGCGCAAAGGAGGTAGAATTAACAGTGGTTTTTTCTAAAACCCTTGTGTTAAGGGCTGAATTATGTCCCCTGAAAATGCATATGTTACAGCCCCAGTACCTGGAGAATACGACTATATTTGGAAATTAGATCTTTAAAGAGGTAATGAAGCTAAATTGTGACCATGAGGGTGGGCCCTAATCCAGTACGACAAATGTCCTGATAAGAAGTGGAAATTTGGACATAGGAAAAAAAATCAGGGATGTGCAGACACAGGAAGGAAGAACCCTGGAAGACATAGGGAGGCAGCCACGTGCAAATCAAGGAGAGGGGCCTCAAGAAACTAAACACACTGACACCCTGATCTTGGACTTCCAGCCTCCAGAACTGTGGGAAAATGAATTCTGTTGCTTAGCACCAACCTCCCACCCCATCCCCCACCCCACCCCACCCCCATCTGTGGTGTTTTGTTCTGACAGCCCAAGTGAACTAATACACCTTGTTTCCTCTTTGGGGACATTGCTTTGAAAGTAGGGAAATTTCAGTCATGTTAATTGTGCTTTACTGTTTCTGTTGTAAAAGAGAAGGAGAAATCTAGGTCTGTGTCCCTTTCTCTTCCCAACCTGACCCGTGCATCCCCTGCCTGAGGGTCATCTGTTCAACCAAAGCTGCTAAGACAGAGTTTTTCCTCCTGGCTTTTGTAAGAGTCAAAACATATACACCAGCATATGTAAAATAGACAGCCAATGGGAATTTGCTGTATGACTCAGGGAACTCAAACCACAGCTCGGTAACAACCTAGAAAGGTTCAAGTGGGAGGGGCATACATATACCTATGGCTGATTCATGTTGATGTATGGCAGAAACCAACTCAATATTGTAAGTAATTATCCTTCAATTAAAAATAGACAATTTTTCTTAAGAAAGCATTCACTGAGGAGATTGTGCAGTGTGTCTTATCAGGGCAGGAGAACTTGGAGGGCCTTACCCGGCAGGGGTAGGTTCTCTGAGGTAAAAGAGGAGATAGAGATCTGAGTGCCGCCAAGGGGACCCCAAGCCCCATCCCCTTGCAGCACCACAAAGAGTGGCCACTGGGCAGCTGGCATGGCTGACCAGGCCTAAATTCTCATTCACCAGAGCACTGGCACCTCCAGGCAGAGGTCAAGGACATCTCAGTCACTGCCAGTGTGGATCCAAGACTATAGGCAGGACCACTGAGAAGGGCCCTAGAACTAACCCTGCTTCTGGGGGACGTGAGAAGCAGCCCACACCAACACACGCTGAGACAGTGTCTCTCATCCACCCAGAGGGTTGGAGGGTTGAAGTTAGACCAAGGTGAACTTAAAGCTGAAAAGAGAGCAATGTGATATTTTTGCACATCCAAACTTGTGCATTAAGATCCAAACCAGCTATGCTTTATTTTCAGAATTGGAATACAGAAAAGCAGGGCAGAAGCCAATTCAAGGCAAACCAAAAACACTTCTGTCAGCAGAAGAGACAGTGAGCCAGAGAGTAGGAGGAGTAAGCGATCCAGTGTTTTTCTTCTGGCTCTGTTTTGTCTCCTGACTAGACCTAATTATGCTTGTCATCTGCATCAGAAGGATGGGCTCAGATTAACAAGTTAATGTGGGTAAAAGCTCTTGGAGCTCAGTAGATGAAAAGAGATCTAATTAGCGAGGCCAGCAGTGACCACAGGCAGGCCCGTCCAGGGTGGGCTCCGCCCCCTGGACTCACCAGAAAGCTGGTTAGAGCTCCTGGGAGGGGTTTCTGCAAATTCTGCCTACCCCTGCAGTAAGCACTCATAGAAGAACCTTCCATGCTTTCCTTCAGCCCTAGAATTCTGTGACTTTTCATGGGTGCAGGAAAAAATGTGTGCACCTCTCTCAACTGACTGAGAAAAGGAAAAGACACAACCATCAGCCTTTGTTTCTCAACATGGACTGATGTGTCTGAACAGGGGTTAATGATACACAGAGGTCAAGTGAGTTCCATGAGGGACACAAGGTCAATCCTGACTGCCACTTACTAGGTGGGAGAATTAGGCCACACATTCAATACCCTCGAGGCTCTGGTTCATCCTTGGCCCAAATGGGGATAATACTTCTTACCTCAGAGTTGCAAAGCTTAGATTTGTTCACACTGGATGCAAATAAGTGCATTTTAAAATTAATGTTAATCAGGACTTCCCTCGTAGTCCAGTGGTTAAGAATCTGCCTGCCAATGCAGGAGACATGGGTTCAATCCCTGCTCCAGGAAGATCCCACATGCCTCAGGGCAACTAAGCCCTGTGACACAGCTACTAACCCTGTGCTCTGCAGCAAGAGAAAGGACCACAGTGAGAAGCCCACACACCACAACAAGAGAAAGCCCGCACACAGCAACGATGACCCAGCACAGCCAAAAATTAAATAAGAAATAAGAAAAAAGTAAAATAATAATCAAAGAAAATGAATGTTCATCAGTCATAGTGGTGCCTGGAATATAATAGCTGCTTGAAATATTGACTGGATTGAACTCTCTCATTCAACAAAAACTTGTTGAATTATCTATTACGGGCCAGGGGGATTGGGCATTGTATATCTTGGGTGTACTATGATGAACCACAGACACACCTCTGCCCTCACAGAGCTGACGTGTATATCAGACAATAACCTCCATAAACTCTCACATCTTCCCCCAGTGTCTTCCTTCTTCTCTTAAAAGACTTGAGAACATTTTTTTAATTAAAAAAAAAAAAAAAGCCTAAAACCTGCTCACAAATATATCTGCCTAAAAGAAAAAGACAATTGAATTTACTCTAAGAATTAAAGGGGATTTGTTTAGAATACCCCAAATCAGCCTAGAATTTTAAAGTGCAAATGCTGCAGTAAGTTTTGTAACCTTTCCCCTTCAGTTACATGGCGTGTTATCCAGAGTTTCACCTGTTATGTAAATGGGAACCTGGTTGGCTTGGATATGGGGGAAGAGTTTGTCCTGTGACTGTGACTAGGACTGGTTCTCACTGGCCTCGCTCCTTCTGGGCACTCACTTATCAGTCCTGCGGCAGAGCACATGTTTGTGTAAATATTTAGCTAATGGCTGTCTCCCCCACTAGGCAGTGACCTGCAGGAGGGCAGAGTCCCTGACTGGGGTTCCTGGCAGCCTGATGCTGCCTTCTACACCTGGGCTCAGGGCAAGCAGCATTCCCTGAAGTTTTTCTGCAGGAACCTTACAAAGTGGAACTCTTACCAAGTACTTTTTGCACATGTAGAACATGTACCACGGGAGGATTCCTGACTTGCCAGCAATTCTACAGCTAGGGAAGGGGGGCGAAGAGCAGAGCCACGACTCAGAGCATACAGCCATGCTCGCCCACCCACCGTGCTGACAGATGTCAGGTGGCTATGTACAGGATGGGAGAGGTGGTGCGAGGGTTTTTTTGCAGAGCTGGGTGCTCAGGTACAGCAGGGCCCACATGCTAGCCCTGTGGGCATCAGCTGCTGTGGCTCAGAGCGGCCCCAAGAACACTGCGTGGTGCAGGCTCGTCTCTACCCGTTAGCTGAACAACCTCAGGCAAGTTACCTCATATTTCGAAGTCTTGGTTTCCTGTTTCCAAAATGGCAATTTAAGAAAACAAACCAGTAAATCAAATCCAAATGAGATATTACCTCACACTCTTTGGGATGGCTACTATTTAAAAAAAAAAGGGGGGGGGTGGGGAAGGAAAAAAGAACAACTATAGGCAAGGATGTGGAGAACGTGGAATTCTTGTGCCCTGGCAGTGGGAATGGGGCAGTGCTATGGAGGACAGTTTGGCATTTTCTTAAAAAATTAAAAGTAGAATGACCATATATGATCCAGCATTTCTACTTCTGTACTTCTGAGTATATACCCCAAAGAATTGAAAGCAGGCTCTCAAAAAGATGTCTGTACACCTAGGTTCATAGCAGCATTATTCACAAGAGTGAAGAGGTCAAAACAACCTAAGCATCCATCAAGGATGGATGGATAAACAAACTGTGACCGATACATATAATGGAATATTATTCAGCCTCAAAAAGGAAAAAAATTCTGACACATACTCCAACATGGATGAAACCTGAAGACACTGAAAGTGAAAGTGAAGTTGCTCAGTCGTGTCCAACTCTGCGACCCCATGGTCTGCAGCCTGCCAGTCTCCTCTGTCCATGGGATTTTCCAGGCAACACTACTAGAGTGGTCTGTCATTTCCTTCTCCAGGGGATCTTCCTAACCCAGGGATCAAACCCATGTCTCTTGCACTGTAGGTAGATGCTTTTTACCATCTGAGCCACCAGGGAAGTCCCTAATGCCAAGTGAAATAAGCCGGTCACAAAAAACTAATACCATATAATCCCATTTATATAAGGTACTTAAAGTAGTCAGGTTCATAGAGACAGAAAGTGGAGGAGTGGTTGCCAGGTGCAGAGGGGACAGAGAATGGGGTGTTGTTCAGTGGGTATAGAGATCAGTTTTGCAAGCTGAAAAAAGACATCCACAACAATGTGAGACTGCACACTTAAATGCTGGACTGCACACTTTAAAACAGCCAAGAAGGTAAATTTTATGCTATGTGTATCTTACCACAATTTTATTTTAAAAAAAGAAAGAAAAAGGAAACGAATCTACCAGGAGGAGTAGAGAAGATTAAGTCTGGCACATCAACTGTATGAAATGAAGAGGTTAAGGCCCAAATACCTTAGAATCTACCTCAGACTGCACTTAAGAGAGGGTTTCTATACCTTTACCTCTAAAGAAGTGCCGAGCATTGCAAGACTTTCATCCAGTGTGGCAGGCCACACAGAGAGGTTTATTGTTGGTGGTTGTTTGGTTTTTTTGATTTTAAGCAGAGAGAACTTTGGGTGCAATTGCCAACTACAAAGCAGACACCTCTCACCACCCACAGCCCACAGGCCCAGGGAGTGTTTGGAACTAGCCTCCAGGCAGGGTTGGGCAAGAACAGGGTCTGACGGGGTGAGGTCTCATTTTTAATGTCTCCGCCAGACACTGGTGCCAGGTTGCTACCAGCTGCTGGCATCTTTCAGTGCTACCAATAAAAGTTTCAGCAATGCTCACACAGCCAGAAATGCCAGGCCTGCACCCCGGTCAGCACCCAGCTCAGCCATCTGCACTGACTCTCTGTACTGTCTCTCTGCAGAACAAGAACAATAGATTTCATTTACAGAGCCCTGGTGTTTGGCATATATGATCTCATTTAATCTTTACAACAACTCAATAGGGTGTTATTATATTCACTTTTTAGGTATGAAAACTG
Organism: Oryx dammah; assembly: GCF_014754425.2. Classification (NCBI taxonomy): domain Eukaryota; kingdom Metazoa; phylum Chordata; class Mammalia; order Artiodactyla; family Bovidae; genus Oryx; species Oryx dammah. The sequence goes on from NW_024070212.1 coordinate 75,666,873, forward strand.
AAGTTCAGAGAGGAAAAGTGACTTGCCCAAATTAGTAAGTGGAAGAAACTAGATTTGAGCTGCCATCCATTATGCTACATTGGGACAGTGTACATGAATGGATTGCTGAGTGAATGAATAAATGCAAGGAATGAAAACTGTACAGTTGTTATTTCCAAATGTCTTTCACCTGAGGATTTCCAAGTACTTTTCAAGAATTTGACAGTGATTTATTGAATATCTACTTTTCAGGCACTTCAGAGAGCTGGGTTTATAAAGTCAGGCCATGGTTGACCTTGTCTTCAGCGGGGAGCTTTTCAGCCAGCTGGAGAGACAAACGTATGAAAACTAGTAATAGCTGACATTTACTGACATTGCTTGGCTAGCTTTCATAGTGGCTATTTTATTTAATCCATGGCAAAAAGTAGCCTATGAAGGAGGTACTATTATAACTCCATTTTTCAGATGAGCAGACTAAGACTTTGATGGATTATTCAACTTATCTTGGGTCCTACAACTTAAGACTACTCAAAGGATTGTCCTTGGCCCTAATTGCTTGTCAGTGGCCTGCTGCAAAGTAAGTACAGAAAGAGTATTAGTGTATTGTAGCAATCTGATACAGCAATTATATGTCTGTTGAGTAGGTCTATTTCATATATTCATTTATTTTTATTTTATCTCATTTTATTTTTTTATTTTTTAAAATAAATTTATTTATTTTAATTGGAGGTTAATTACTTTACAATATTGTATTGGTTTTGCCATACATCAACATGAATCCACCACACGTATACACGTGTTCCCCATCCTGAACCCCCCTCCCTCCTCCCTCCCTGTACCATCCCTCTGGGTCATCTCAGTGCACCAGCCCCAAGCGTCCAGTATCATACATCGAACCTGGACTGGCTATTCGTTTCATATATTTTTTCTCATTTTAAATGAATTTTTATCTTTCTGGTTCATCTCATTTTTACTGAATTCCTCTGTCTTTGAGGAGAATTGGCTCTAGGACCTCCAAGGATACCATAATCCATAGTTGTTCACGTGTCTTATATAAAATGGCATCATGGTTGCATATAACCTACACACATCCTCCCATAAATCATTTCTAGATATCTAATACATGCAAATGCTATGTAAGTAGTTGTAAATATAATGTAAATGCTAGTTGTTGGTATGTTGTAATTCAAATTTTGCTTTTTTGCAACTTTCTGGAATATTTTTTCCAATATATTTGGTTCACGGTTGGTTGAATCTACAGATGCAGAACCCGCAAATACAGAGGGGTGACTGTTCTTCACTTCTTTCTATTTTAGAAAAGCATTGACCAACAGTATATAGGGGGAAAACAACTGCTCCTTTGCCACAGGTAGTTGGAGAAGCAATGAGACAGTTTAGCAATAGCAGACCTGGGATCTGACCTGTGCAGTTTAACTCCAGAGACTATTCTTGTCCTCAGGATTGAAAGATGACTGCCACCCCTCCAGGCTCTGTATCTGCATTCCAAGGAGCAGGAAGGGAAAGGAAAGGGCAAAAAGCACAGGGCAGCTAAGTCACATGGCTTCTTATAGTTTGTCTGTCAGGCAAAATTTATTCCCTAACTCACAGCCTTTGTTCTTCATATTTTGCCTCTCCAGATATCCACATGGCTTGCCTTTCACTTCATTTCCAATCTGCATTTGAATGTTACTTCCTAAGAGAAGAGGCTGTCTCTGGACACCTTGTCTAAAATAAGGCCACTGTCCATTCACTCCCCAGCTCTCTGCTGTTCAACACCATAACCACTAACCACTAATGAGAGAGATGGCTGGATGGCATCACCAACTCAATGGCCATGAGCCTGAACAAGCTGTGGAATATGGTGAAGGACAGGGAATCCAGGTGTGCTGCAGTCCATTGGGTCACAAAAAGTTGGACATGGCTGAGCAACTGAACAACAAGAATACACTAAAAATATTATCTCTTCTAGCCCCTGACACTGCTTTATTTCCCTTTATAAGGGTTATTACCACCAGACATTGGACTTCCCTGGTGGCTCAGATGGTAAAGCATGTGCCTACAATGTGGGAGACCTGGGTTCGATCCCTGGGTTGGGAAGATCCCCTGGAGAAGGAAATGGCACCCCACTCCAGTACTCTTGCCTGGATAATCCCATGGATGGAGGAGCCTTGTGGGCTAAAGTCCACGGGGTCGCAAAGAGTCGGACACGACTGAGCGACTTCACTTTCACTTTCACCACCAGACATTAGATGACAGACTTCTATTTCATTTATTTATTATTAGCCTCTCCCACTGGAATGTAAGTTCAGTTATGTCAGACACTTTATTTCCTGTTCACCACTCTAACCCCAGTGCCCAGAACAGCACCAGGGTAGGGGATCCAGCTCTGTTATATGAATACATGAAAAATGAAGAAAACCAACTAGACTAGAAAGTCTATTGGGCCCCTTCATCTTTGTGATTGTATTATTTGTATATCTGACAATGGCCTAAAAACATGTTTGTATACAAAGTGGAATCAATGTGTGTATCCTAACTTTAATCTATACCCTCCAGGGAGCTAAATATTCAGTGTCCTATTTAGAAATCCACACTCTAGTGGAGACTGCTTAAACTTTTTAAACAGAAATCTATACCAGGGATTTCTTTACTTTTTTATACTTTTATTTATTTTTGGTTGCACTGGGTCTTTATTGCTGTGCACAGACTTTCTCTAGTTCCAGGAAACAGGGGCTTACTCTCTAGTTGCAGTGTGCAGGCTTCTCACTGTGGCGGCGTCTCTTGTTGCAGAGCATGAGCTCCAGGGCATGCGGGCTTCCGTGGTTGTGGTGCACCGGCTTAGTTAGCCCATGGCATGTGGATTCTTCCAGAGCAGGGGGCAGAAGCTGTATCTCCTGCCTTGTCAGGTGGATTCTTAACCACTGGACCACCAGAGAAGTCCCCAGGGGGTTCTTAATTAACATTAGGAATGTTAAAAATAATTATTTGCTGTTGGAGAAAGAGCAGTGCTCCAAGTAGCTTATCTAGAAGGACTATACAGTTCCATGTTTGCAGAACAATGTAGACGAATCAGCAAATTTTAATGTGCATTGTACATGAAATGTGCTTGTGGGATTCACCCTTCCTACCTCTTAGACTTAAGAAGAATGATTGTAATTTTTTTTCTGCCTAACTTGCTGATACAAGTCTGGCAGAATTTGATCTAAGACCCACTTCCTTAGTAACATACCCCCAGGTAGCAAGGTGAGGGGGATCAAGTGTACGCCCCCACTGTGACTCCATCTACCTGTGATCACTGGGGGCTGCTGATATTTATGAAAAGAAACTGACAGTTGTTAAGCCAACAGACTGGCTTAGGCCCGGTGATAAGAGATTCCTAGACCTCATTCCAAGTGCTTCATCTTCAAGTTCTCCCTCCGAGTAACATTGTTGCTCAGATGGTGCCTGTCTGCACTTGGGCTACAGTGCTTCTGGACTCTTCCACGCCTGTTACAACAAGCTGCTGCCAGGGTGACGAGCAGCACGTCTGCAGCATCAGAGGTCAGGAGTGAGTTGCTTGGTCTGAGCCAAATTTGTAAAGACAGCTGACATTCTCACTGTCAGGCCCCTGGAATTAGCCATTGGCCTTTATTCCCATTATGGTGAACAGAGAGCTTCAGTTTGTATTAACTCAGGGTAGGCCCGGCTCCAGGTTCCCAGCCCAAAGGCTACTACTCTTAGCCATCTCAGGGTGTTACAAGCAGGCTGTGAATACACACACACACACACACACACACACACACACACCCCATTGTCTGGGAGCTAAAAACTTAATGTTTCTTACAAGCATTTACCATAGTTTGTTGCTGTTGTTCAGGCACTAGTTTGTATCCAACCCTTTGTGACTCCATGGACTACAGCATGCCAGACTTCCTTGCCCTTCACTATGTTTGCTCAGATTCATGTCCACTGAGCCAGGGATAAATCCATTTCCTTTTGATTATGCTACTGATGCCATAAAAGACTTTTTGTCAATATTTGAATCCATAGATCCTAAAGAAACAAATGCTATCCCTCAGTGTGCCCAGTACTCAAAAACTTAATGCTGATGAACTAATGATAAACCTTTGAGCTAGAGGAGAATTTAAAGAGCAATAAGATCAGTGCTTTTCAAAATTTAGGGTTGGGCAGGGGGGTAGCATCTTAAAAAAAAAAAACTAAACTAAAATACAATTTTTAAAAGAGAGAACAATGGAAATCCAAGAAGTCTCCTTACACAAGCAAATACCCGGGGGACGAGCTTACCCCAGATATACCCTGGCAAATCTGAGCTGAGACACCCTGTCTCTCATGCACCATGAATATCTGCAAACCCTGCACCCCTTCAACTGGGGGCCTACAATCTCTCCCTCTGGAGGAACCACCCATTCATTCCATCACCCCACAAACCCTTATGAGCCCCTGTGTGTGCCAGGCAGACAAGGGCACAGTGGTATCACAGTGAAACAGGCAGCCATAGGATTACAGGGGTAGAGCCAGTGACCCCTCGAGGGAGCCAAGGAAAGGAAATGAGGTGACAATTGAAGGTGGATGAAGGGAGAAGAAGGGAGAAGAAAGAGTGGGGCTGGAGGCAGCAGGAGGCTGTGAGGTCTCCAGGTCACATGCAGAGAGAACAGCTATTATAACCAGTCATGCGACAGAGATATAAGTGCTTTGCATGCACACAACCCTCTGGGGTAGGTACTATGATTTGCTCCATCCTGCAGATGAGAAAATGGAGGCACAGAGCAGTTAAATAACTTGCCCAAGGTCAAGCTAGAAAGAGGTAGAGCCAGGGTTTGAGCCCAGATTGTCTGGAACTATAGTCTTTGTGCTGAACCTCTGTACTGTGCTGCCTGAGAATTCAGAAAAGCAAAAAAAAAAAAAAGAAAAACAAGTCAGTCAGGTTCAGTCAAATGCTGCAGACCCAGAGGGAAGGCTGGGAAGGCAGGACTTTGTTCTTAGTGCTGAGGAGCCTGAACTTGATCCTGAGGGCAGTGAGAGCTACTGAAGTGTTTTGGTTTTTTTGTTTTGTTTTGTTTTGTTTTACTTTTAATTGGAAAGTAGTTACTCCACAATGTTGTGTTGGTTTCTGCTGTACAAGAGTCAGCCATAAAGTATACATATATCCCCTCCCTTCTGAGCCTCCCTTCCACTCCCCTATTGAAAGGTTTTAATTAGAGACGTGAAATGAATAGATTTCACTAAATTTCCTGCTACAAAAACAGATTCTTTTTTAGAAGATCATCATTATTCCCACAATTTCTCACCTCCTTTTTACTTCAGTCACTTACAGAAGGTCAAGATACCTTCTAAGTCAATCACCAACACACTGACCTTAGCTCCACGTCCTCTGCACACCCATTAGTCGGACCAATTGCCACCCTGCCCATCCTTTCAGCAGCCCCCCTCCTTTATCCTTAATCCCTACTTACAATCTTTCTCTCACCTCTTGTCCTGTCTAGTGCCTGAATTTGCCCTAACATCTGCTTCCATTGCTGCTACCTAAAAGCAGATGACTTTTTTCTTTCTCTCATACCCTGCCCATGTCACACAACCAGGAGATAGGATGAGTATGTGCCTTGCTTCCCATGGCCACTTCCAAATCATTTTAGTCCCTTCTCCTTTAACCTCTCTTCCATGGAGTTTTATTTCAGTAGAATTTACCCCCCCTCCCCCGCTACACCTGGCTCTTCTCAACTACCACCCTCTTGGTCCATAGTGTCTCACCCTTTCTATTACAGTTCATTCAACTGTTACCATCCTTGGTTACTTCAAAATTCCTATGGCTTATCCATCCAATACTGTGGCTGCTTGTTCTTCAGCCAACTCACACTAATGACCCTTTCTTCCATCCTACTTAGCTCTCATCTTCCTCATTTCTATCCTTTGACATTGTGAACCACACTAATTGTGTCATCTCTGAAATTTCAACCTCAAATATCCCAGTCTCTATGTTCTAGCTTACTTGATCTGATCCTCTAGTCCTGTAAGTTTTCAACCTCATAGAGACCTTCCATGATTATTAACCTTGGAACTTTCTCATCGGTTACCTCACCCTCACCTCCCTCAGCTTAATGGTTCTCTGTTACAACCACTTTCCTGCAAACTGCCCCCAACAGTCTTACCTGCCAAACACCAACCTTCCAGCACCCAAGCAGCTGTGGGTTCTTGATGAATCCACAGATTATGACAACAGGATTCCTTTCACATTTATGGACACAAATCTCACATGGGGTCTCACCACTAAATGGCAAACACTTATCCAGTATCTTCACTTCCCAACTCTTTCCAAAACTATTGCTCACTTTTCTTCCTTTCCTCAAACTGCCTATATTGCTCCTCCCTTCAATCTCAGATGATAGCTTTGACTTGTAGTTCAGTGAGAAAAAGAGAAACACTCCAATCACATAGAAACTGTCTCATCTTCTCATTGATAGAACTTCCAACTTAACCCTAAATATCGGAGAAGGAACTGGCACCCCACTCCAGTACTCTTGCCTGGAAAATCCCATGGACAGAGGAGCCTGGTAGGCTGCAGTCCATGGGGTCGCGAAGAGTCGGACACTACTGAGCGACTTCACTTTCACTTTTCACTTTCATGCACTGGAGAAGGAAAGGGCAACCCACTCCAGTGTTCTTGCCTGGAGAATCCCAGGGATGGGGGAGCCTGGTGGGCTGCCGTCTATGGGGTCGCACAGAGTCGGACACGACTGAAGCGACTTAGCAGCAGTAGCAGCAGCAACCCTAAATATTACTTGAAAGGACTGGTGCTGAAGCTGAAGCACCAATACTTTGGCCACCTGTTGTGAAGAGTCAACTCATCAGTAAAGACCCTGATGCTGGGAAAGATTGATGGCAGGAGGAGAAGGGGGTGACAGAAGATGAGATGGTTGGCTGGTATCACCAACTCAATGGATATGGGTTTGAGCAAACTTCAGGAGATAGTGAAGAACACGGAAGCCTGGCATGCCACAGTTCATGGGGTCAAAAAGAGTCGGACATGACCTAGTGACTGAACAGCAACAACCGACCTAACCCAATCTGTGCTCATGTTCCACACATTTCCTCCTGTTTCCATGGAGGGCACATCCATGCTCCAATCTCAGGTCAGCCCATCCCGGATCAGCCTGCCCCTCCCCTCATACCCAGGGGGAATCCCCTCTTGCCTTCTGGACAGTACTTCTGTAAGTATCTCCTCTCTTTCCTGCAGCAATTTCTTCCTTTCTATTGGCTCACTGCACTTGCCTTTCCTCCCCCCTCACCTACAGAGGGTTAAGAATCAAGGTTCTCGAAAAACAAAAACACAACAACAACAACAACAACAAACATTTTTTAGCTTCCCATTCCCCTCCAACTACAGTCCCAAGCTCTATTCTACTTCACTTAGAAGTGGTTCTCCACAGCTGCTGTCTGCTCTGTCCTACCTCAAATGCTCTTCTCCCCTGCCCCCCTTCCTTCTGAGCTCTTGAGATGGCTCTTGGCAAAGTGACCTCTAGATAACCAAACCCAGTGGTCACTTTGCTCTTACTAGAGTCTGCAGCACATTTCTCTTTACCAGGCCCTCCTTCCTGGAAAAAAAAAAAAAAATTTTTTTTTTTTTTGTAGTTTCTGTGACAGCAAACTTTCCTGGTTTTATCCTCACTTCACTGGTAGCTCTTTCTTCATTTTGTTTGCTGGCTTTCTCCTCTTTGATTTTAATGTTGGAGTTCTTTTCTTTACTCATTCCCCCCCTCTGATGATCCAATTCAATCCCATGGTTCAAATACCAGTTTAAGTCTGTTTCCTGAACCTGTTTCTAGAACCAACTTCTTGGCTGATTCTGAGACTCATATCCCACTGCCTTCTTGACACTTCCATACGGATAACAAATAGACCTTCAAATTTAACATGGTCAAAGTACAGTCCTTCATCCCCTGCCACCATGGACTTCACCAGGCTCTCTCAATTGTGGTAAATGACAGTATCACGCACTTAGTTACTCAGACCAAAAACAAGAGTTGTCCTAATTTCCTCCCCTCCCTATCCCCATGAGCTGGTACTTTTCCCTTTCTTCTCCAAAATATTCCCAGTATCCATTCTCTCTGCTATGACTGATAACATGCCCAATCAAGTCTGCAGCATGTTTCGACTTGACTATTGCAAAAACATTCCTAATTATGCTCTCTGCCTCTTCTCTTGCCCCTCCTCCTATAATCAATTTTCCACACTCCTACCAAATTATCTCTGAAAAGTAAAGCATTTGCACCTTAAATCTTCCAGTGTCTTTCCATCTGACTTAGAGTAAAATCAACACTCTGGTCCCAGCTCACAGAGTCCTGCATGATGGGTTCCCTGCCTACTCTTCCCCTTGCTCACTTTGTACCACTTGTTGACCTTTGTACTTAGATGGTTGTTCCAGTCTTAGGACCTTAGCTCTAGCCCTACTCTGCCTATAATGTTCTTCCTGTAGATCTCTGTATGTGTGGACCCTTCGCAAGTTTCAGGTGAAGTATAGCATCTTTAGAGAGGCCCTTCCTCAACATCCAACCTAAAAATCATCCTACCACCATACACATATCATTTATATCACACTGTTTTGTTATCTTTTCATCAGAATTGTTGAAGAAAAAAAAGACCACTTAACATTTTTCTATTTATAACATTTATTGTCTACTTCCCTCTCTCCACACCTGTCACGCATACACTGTAATCTATACCTTTCCCTGTTCACTAACCTAGAAGAGTACCTGATACTCAAAAGCATACTAGTTGAATGAATGACTTGTAAACAATGTGTTTTACATTCCAAAGTCCAGAATCTGCACCAGTAGCTAGATGTACTGTGAGAGGGAAGCATGAGCAATCAGGAGAAAAAATTTGAGACGAAATATGAAAAGGCCTGCAAATGAGTAATTTAAAACTTCTCAACAAGCAAATGCAGGAGACCTGGGTTGGATCCCTGGGTTGGAAAGATTCCCTGAAGAAGAGAATGGCAATCCACTCCTTCTTGCTGGAGAATCCCATGGACAGAGGAGCCTGGTGGGATTGCAGAGTTGGACATGACTGAGCAACTAAGAGCAACAAATAAAAGTCCAGGACTGGACAGCTTTACTGGTGAATCCTACCAAATATTCAAAGACTTAGTACCAATCCTAAAACTCTTGCAAAAAATAGAGGAGGAGGGAACATTTCCAAACTCATTTCATGAGGCCAGTATAACCCTGATACCAAGCCAGTTAAGGACACAAGAAAAGAAAATTACAGGCCAATATTCCCAATGAACATAAATACAAAAATCCTCAAAAAATATTAGCAAAAAAAAATCTCAACAGTTCATGGAAAAGATTATAACCATGATTAAATGGGGTTTATTCTAGGAATGCTAATGTGGTTCAAAATACATTAATTAATCTACTTAATATACCATATTAACAAAATGAAGCATGAGAAAATATTTGATTATCTCAATAGATGCAAAAAAAGCATTTGACAAAACTCACCATTCATTCTTGGTAAAAACTCTCAACAAAGTGGGTATAGAGGGAATGTACTTCAACATAATAAGGACCATATATGACAAGCCCACAGCTAACAGCTAACATCATACTCAACAGTGAAAAGCTGAAAGTTTTTCCTCTAAGATCAGGAACAAGATAAGGATGCCCACTCCCATAACTTTTATTCAACATAGTACTGGAAGTCCTAGACAGAGCAATTTGTTAAGGAAAAGAAATAAAAGGCAGTCAAATTGGAAAGGAAGAAGTAAAACTGTTACTATTTGTAGATTACATGATGTTATATGTAGAAAACCATAAAGATTCCACCAAAAAATTGTTAAAACTGATATAATCCACATACAGAAAATTTTTGTGTTTTTATATACCACTAATGAACTATCAGAAAGAGAAATTAAGAAAACAATTTCATTTATAATTGCATTGAAAAGAATAACAATATCTAAGTGTAAATTTAAACAAGGAAGTGAAATACTTTTACACTAATAACTATATATAAGGCATTTTGAAATTGAAAAAGACACAAATAAATGAAAAGATATTTCATGCTCATGGATTGAAAGAATTATTGTTGTTAAAATGTCCATACTACCCAAAACAATCTACAATTCAATGCATTCCCTATCAAAATTCCAATGACATTTTCCACATCAACAGAGTAAACAATTCTAAAATTTGCATGGTACCACAAAAGTTCCCAAATACCCAAAGCAATCTTGAGAAAGAAGAACAAGGCATCATGCTCCCTGATTTCAAACTGTATTACACAGCTCTAGTAATCAAAAAAGTATGGTGTTGCCATAAAAACAGGCATAGATTAATAAAAGAGAAACAGAGCCCAGAAATAAATGCACACATAAATGGTCAGTTAATTTACAACAAAGGAGCTAAAAATATAGAATAGGGAAAGGACAATTTCCTCAATAAACGGTGCTGGGAAAACTGGGCAGCAATATGCAAGAGGATGAAACCAGACCACTATCTCACACCACACACAACAATAATGCAAAATGGATTAAAGATTGGAATGTAAGACCTGAAACCAAAAACTTGCTGAAAGAAGATAAAGTAGGTAAGCCCTTTGACACTGGTCTTGGCAATGGGTTTTTTTGGATCTGACACCAAAAGCAAAGGCATTAAAAGCAAAAATAAACAAGCAGGACACATAAAACTGAAAAGTTTCTGCATGTCAAAGGAAACCATGAACAAAATGCAAAGGACACCTACTGAATGGGAGGAAAACAATGCAAACCATATTAGCAGAAAAACACAAACAATCCAAATAAAAATAGGCAGAGGATCTCAATAGACATTCCTCCAAAGTCATACAAATGGTCAACAGGTATGTGAAAAGGTGTCCAACACTAGTAATCATCAGGGAATTGCAAATACAAACCACAATGAGATATTGCCTCGTAATTGTTAGAACGGCTATCATCAAACAGACAAGGAATAACAAGTGTCTGTGAGGAGAAAAGGGAACCCTGTACACTGTTAATGGGAATGTAAATTGGTGCAGCCTCTATGGTAAACGGCATGGGGTTTCCTCAAAATATTAAAAATAGAACTACTATACAGTAAATCCACTTCTGGGTATTTATCCAAAAAAAAGGAAAACAGTGGCTTAAAAAGATATGTGCACCCCATGCTCATTGCAGCGTTACTTAGAATAGCCACGATATCGTAAGTTGTCCATTGACAAATGAATGGATAAGGGAAATGGGACATATATATTATTCAGTCATAAAAGAGAATAAAATCTGGCCATTTGCGACAACATGGATGGACTTTGAGGGCATTATGTTAAGTGAAATAAGTCAGACAGATAAATACTGTATGATCTCTCTTGCATGTGGAATCTAAAAACAAACAATGAAAATGTAAGCTCATAGATAACAGAGAAGAGATCGGTGGCTGCCAGAGATGGGGGTCAGGGGTTGGTGAAATGTGAGTCGAATGGTACAACTTCTAGTTATAAAATAAATGTCATGGGGATATAATGTACAGCATGGTGACTCTAGTTAATAATAGCATATTACATATTTGAAAGCAGTTAAGAAAGCATATTATAGAGGTAGTCACTACAAGGGAAAAATAACTCTAACTATGTATAGTGACAGATGTTGCTGCTGCTGCTAAGCCACTTCAGTCATGTCCGACTCTGTGCGACCCCCATAGACGGCAGCCCACCAGGCTCCCCCGTCCCTGGGATTCTCCAGGCAAGAACACTGGAGTGGGTTGCCATTTCCTTCTCCAACGCATGAAAGTGAAAAGTGAAAAGTGAAAGTGAAGTCGCTCAGTCGTGTCTGACTCTTTGCGACCGCATGGACTGCAGCCTACCAGGCTCCTCCGCCCATGGGATTTTTCAGGCAAGAGTACTGGAATGACAGATGTTAACAGATATTATTTTGGTAGTCATCCCACAATATATACAAATACAGAATCATTATGTTTTACACTGAAAATAACATAATGTTGTATGTCAATTATACCTCAATAAAAGATATCAGTTCAGTCCAGTTCATTCGCTCAGCCGTGTATAACTCTTTGCAACGCCATGAATTGTGGCACGCCAGGCCTCCCTGTCCATCACCAACTCCCGAAGTTTACTCAATCTCACGTCCATCAAGTAGGTGATGCTACCCAGCCATCTCATCCTCTGTCGTCCCCTTCTCCTCCTGCCCCCAATCCCTCCCAGAATCAGAGTCTTTTCCAATGAGTCAACTCTTCACATGAGGTGGCCAAAGTACTGGAGTTTCAGCTTTAGCATCATTCCTCCCAAAGAACACCCAGGAAATATCTCCTTTAGAATGGACTGGTTGGATCTCCTTGCAGTCCAAGGGACTCTCAAGAGTCTTCTCCAACACCACAGTTCAAAAGCATCAATTCTTCGGCACTCAGCTTTCTTCACAGTCCAACTCTCACATCCATACATGACCAACGGAAAAACCATAGCCTTGACTAGACGGATCTTTGTTGGCAAAGTAATGTCTCTACTTTTGAATATGCTATCTAGGTTGGTCATAACTTTCCTTCCAAGGAGGAAGCGTCTTTTAATTTCATGGCTGAAATTGCCATCTGCAGTGATTTTGGAGCCCCCCAAAATAAAGTCCGACACTGTTTCCACTGTTTCCCCATCTATTTCCCATGAAGTGATGGGACCAGATGCCATGATCTTAGTTTTCTGAATGTTGAGCTTTAAGCCAACTTTTTCACTCTTCTCTTTCACTTTCATCAAGAGGCTTTTTTGTTCCTCTTCACTTTCTGCCATAAGGGTGGTGTCATCTGCATATCTGAGGTTGTTGATATTTCTCCCAGCAATCTTGATTCCAGCTTGTGCTTCTTCCAGCCCAGCATTTCTCATGATGTACTCTGCATAGAAGTTAAATAAGCAGGGTGATAATATACAGCCTTGATGTACTCCTTTTCCTATTTGGAACCAGTCTGTTGTTCCATGTCTAGTTCTAACTGTTGCTTCCTGACCTGCATATAGGTTTCTCAAGAGGTAGGTTAGGTGGTCTAGTATTCCCATCTCTTTCAGAATTTATATATAGAATATTTATTGCAATAAGAAAATATACTACTTATAATTAAAATCAGTGCATGTAAAGTGAAGTTGCTCAGTCGTGTCCGACTTTTTGTGACCCCATGGACTGTAGCCTACCAGTTTCCTCCATCCACAGTATTTTCCAGGCAAGAATACTGGAGTGGGTTGACATTTATGACAGTACAAATAATGGCACAATGGTATGATAACGTTATCATGTTGTAAGAAAAACAATATGCAAGAAAAAGATTCTCAACTTTTACCATGTTTCAGATTTTTTTAAAAATTCAGTTTATTGTTTTCCTGGTGTTCCTGCATCAAACTGAGATTCTCACTGTATTAATAATAGGAAGAAAATGGTGTGGTTTTTTTCCAGTTTTTTTAATTGATTAATTTATTTTTGACTGCACTGGGTCTTTGTTGCTGTTCGAAGGCATTCTCTGATTGCAGAGAGCAAGGGCTACTCTCTAGTTGCAGTGCATGGGTTTCTCATTGCGGTGACTTCTCTTGTTGCAGAGCACAGGCTCCAGAGCATGAACTCAGTAGTTGCTGAGCATTGGGCTTAGTTGCCCCGAGGCATGTGGAATCTTCCCAAACCAACCAAGGATTGAACCTGTGTCCCCTTGCATTGGCAGGTGGACTCTTAACCACTGGACAGAAGTCCAGTAGTATTTTTTGAATGTTAAAAAAAAGGCTTTTCAAATAATTAGAGCTTAGGATTGGGATCTTCTAGAAAGGGGAAAAGTTTCAAGGAACTATTATTTAGTACCCATTACAAAAGTTTCTCTCATTCTCATAACAACACTATGTGGTACATATCATTATGTACCCCTATTTACTTTTCGAGAAACAGGTTCAGAGAGGTTAAGTAACTGGCCCAAAGTCACACAGTAGGAAGCAGGAACTGAACCAAGCATGTTTAATTTCATAGTTTATGCTTTTGACTACCATACTAACTTGACCCCCTTACTTTATCTCCTCAAGCCTCAGGGTTTTCAAATGCAAAATGAGGGCAATGACATGCTTCAGAGGTTGTCATGGGTAACGGAGAAGAAATTGCATTGAGATGCAGGAGACATAAGAGACACGGGTTCGATCCCTGGGTCGGGAAGTTCCCCTGGAGGAAGGCATGGCAACCCACTCCAGTATTCTCACCTAGAGAATATGATGGACAGGAGCCTGGAAGGCTAGGGTTCATAGGACTGCAAGAAGTCGGGCATGACTAAAGTGACTTAGCATGCACTGAATGCATGGAGAAGAGTTTAGCCAGTGCCTGGCTCATTATCTATTTGTAGTTATCAATATTGGTGTTGTCCAATATCACAGAATTAACGTATAGGAGAGCTAAGAGGTGAAGCCAGGCCTAGCTAATTCCTAAGCCTGTGATTTTCCCATGGAGTTGGTGGGCACTAGTTAGATCTGCTACAGAAGGAAAGATATTCAAGGATAGACAATTTTCATAGTCCCACCTGATTCCAAGACCATATAGTTTCTACCTTTTTCTTCATGGGTCAATAGCAGTTAGGGTTAGTTGGGGTAAGAAAGATATTCCTTCATCTTCCCCTACTTCGAAGTGGCCATGGCATTATGGGAGCTCAGGTGAGGGCTCTTTGTTTGACCTCAATAGTCCAACCCAGCTGGCTGTGGATCAGTTCAGTTCAGTTCAGTTCAGTCGCTCAGTCGTGTCCAACTCTGCGACCCTATGAACTGCAGCACGCCAGGCCTCCCTGTCCATCACCAACTCCCAGAGTTCACTCAGACTCAGGTCCATCAAGTCAGTGATGCCATCCAGCCATCTCATCCTCTGTCGTCCCCTTCTCCTCCTGCCCCCAATCCCTCCCAGCATCAAAGTCTTTTCCAATGAGTCAACTCTTCACATGAAGTGGCCAAAGTACTGGAGTTTCAGCTTTAGCATCATTCCTTCCAAAGAAATCCCAGGGTTGATCTCCTTCAGAATGGACTGATTGGATCTCCTTGCAGTCCAAGGGACTCTCAAGAGTCTTCTCCAACACCACAGTTCAAAAGCATCAATTCTTTGGCGCTGGGTGTGGATACCACTCCATCAAGTTGGGTGAATAACAAGTTCCTTTGTCACCTAAGGCCTTGACTCTTTTATTTATAAATTGGGGATTATAATAGGACTTACCCTCATGGATGGTAAGGAGTAAAAGGGTTAATACATGTGAGTGCCTGTCCCCGTGCACACAGAGCCTGGCCAGTGGCCTCCTCTAGCTGGTGCCTCTGGTTATTATCCTCATCCAGGAACCTAGGGTGAGCAGGGCATTGTTTAAGGACCCGGGAAGCCATGTTTGTGCAAAATTCACTTCCTATTGTTGGCCTTCCGATTTGCAACCAGCCAATTTAGAATTTGCTCACACGTGTTAAGAGCCAGGACGTGAAAGGGCTTGGATCCCTGTGCAGAACACATAATAAGGCAAACAAGTTTTGCTGTTCCTGTTTTTGAGCTTCAGGGAAAGACCAAGGGCTATTTTTAGCTGTGGTAGGTGTGGGTTCTGGGGAGGGCACCGGGCAGTGTTTGTTACATTACGTTTTAACATAATACAGAGTTACCCAGCTCAAGAGATCTGTTTCAGGTTGTTTTTATTAATCAAAGAGTGTTTTTTTCCCCCTAGTTGAGATGGTCAGACTTAATGGGTAGCCAGTACATGGGGCTTGATACACAGATTTAACCTAACAAAAATAAATCCTTTGTTTTATCAAGTTTCCATGAGGTATCCTAAAAACAAGGGGAAAAATGTCATAAATACAGCATTGCTTTCAGTTGAGTAATTGTTGTTCTCTCAGGAAAAAAATAATTTGTCGTTATGCTATTGTATATCTCACACAAATAAACTCTGGAAGAGGGTTGTGTGATTCAGGAACAAGGCAGGAGCAAGACTTTCCCCTGGAAATTGTTGAGTACTTTCAGCTACAGACAAGACATCTATCTTTCTCCTGAGATGAGAACAGACACAAGTGGTGGGGGTGAAAATTAACTACATCAAGCACAGATAATTTGGGTTTCAGATATTAGAATCAAAATGCATGGGGTAGAATAAACAATGTTCTCCAAAACCAGACCTCATAAACTCGCTTCGGAAACATTAGCTGAGTGCCTAGGATGGGCCCGCCACATGAGATGGATAAAAGAACAAGACAGATTCAGCTCTTTCCTTAAGGGATCCCACGGATTGCCACATGAGATGCATAAAAGAACAAGACAGATTCAGCTCTTTCCTTAAGGGATCCCACGGCTCAGAAGGAAAAATAGATAAGAAAACACAACGTGAAGGGGGCTCTGACAGGGGGAATAGCTTCCTACACTGACTGGATAATTTCCAAGTTGCTTAATATTCCTGAATTGCAATTGCTTCATCTCTGACATGAGGCTATGAATTTCTGTGAAAGATGGCAAATCAAACATCTGTGCATATGGTTAAAACAAACAAAAAACCCCCATGTCCTCTTTCCCACACCGCAAAAGGAAACATTAAGAAAGAGGAAAGCACAGGACCCAGAAATAAGGAGCTTTAACCTAAGAGAGGCACAAGAAGGCCCAGGATGACAGTGAAGCATCCTGGGATGACAGCTGTGTACCAGGCTCAGAGGCCACCTGTTCAGGTCAGAGCCGGTCAGAAGGGTCTCAGAGAGACTGCTTCAAAATGAACGCATTGATAGAATCCCACATGTATTCAAAATTTCTCAGAGATTTATGCAACTACCAGACAGGTTTGAGGTTGGATTAGAGCTAAGTACACAGAAAATTAAGCAAGCTTGAAAAACAAACAAACAAACAAACAAGAAAATGACTCCATGGGAAATTAAAAATTGTGCAGGAAAATAAAAAATCTAGTGTGTTAGATGACACAGTTGTGAAAATGCTGACCTGGCTAAAATTAAGTTGTAGCTATATTGGGAAGATAGGAGAACAGGGAGAGAGTGTGTGTGTGTGTGTTGCACGTGGGGTGGTGGGTTGATGTCAGCTAAATCCTCGTCTTCCCATGGAAGAAAGCCAGTAAATGATGCCTGAAACCAAGAAATCACAAAGTAGCAACATAAGCATGTTTTTGAGAGATATGGAGGTGAATCACAAAAAAGAGTCAGCTGAAGTGTTGACAGTGGTTGTCTCTGAACCATGGGAAATTGCATTGTGTAGGTTTGGGGAAAGAATAGGGAACAGGGATGTAATGATCATCTCTTATATCAAAATATGTAGAACATTTTGACTCTTTAACTACCTGCACATATAAACTTACTTACTTACTAAAACTCAACTTTAAATTATAGCCACACAAGAACAGAAAGTGCTGGAATTCCTTGTTGTGTTTGTTAACAATCATAAAAGTCATGTGCACATCTCATGAAAACTTTTCTGAGAAAGAACTGCTATCACATGGTGTGCCAGGCTGACTGGCCCTTCATGTTATTTCTCGGATTTGCAAAGTCAGCTTGTTGATAAAACATCGTTTGCTTTAAAATAGGAGGGAGGCTAATAACAGTACTTACCCTTATAAGGTGGTGAAGAGGATCGAAAGAAAAGGCATTGACAGCACAGGGCTCTATAAATATTGGCAAGGTGTCCTATGTGTCCTCCTCCTCTCTGCTCTAATTATCTACTTACCTCCACGTGACACCTTAGAGCCAGGGGGAGAAGGCGCTTGCTCTTTTTCCCTCGTACACTATCTTAGTTAACTCTGGCTGCTGTAAGAGAATGCCAAGGGTTGGGTGGGTTAACAACAAATCTTTATTTCTCATAGCTCTGGAGCCTGGAAGTATGAGAGCAGGAGGCCAGCATAGCTGGGTTCTTAGTCAAGGCCCTCTTCCTGATTTACAAATTACAACCATCTTTTCATTGTACCTTTACAGGGCAGGATGAGTGGAAACAGAAGAGAGTAGGAGGAGGGAGTTGGAGAGAAAGATATGAGATGTCTCTTCTTATAAAGGCACTAATCCCATCATGAAGACTCTACTTTTATGAACTAATTACCTCCCAAAGGCCCCATCTTCAAATCCCACCACATTGTGGATTGGGGTTTCAACATACAAATATGGGGGGAAAACAACGATTCAGTCTACAGTAACCACCTCAATCTATAGACCTATAGATTCAGTCTATAGTTCCAGGCTGGATGGCTGGAACGTCAGATGTGATGGTGAGCCAACTGGGGCCAGGCCAACAAGGGCTACCACCCTGAGGATAGACATGTCCTGCTGCCTAGCCCCCAACCTCCAGTCTAATAATGAGAAAGAGATACACTTCTATCTTGTTTCAGCTCCTAGCAACTGTCATATTCTAACTAATACTCACCTTAATTTCATTAATATTAGCAGTGGTTCTAGAAGTACCAGTTACTTACGGTGTCCTGAGAGGGGATACACATCTCAGAGCTGGAGACCTGAAGTCCTGACATGCAGGCAAAACTGAAGGAGCTGTTAGGCAATCAGGCAAAGACAAAGTTAAGAATATTCCTGGCACAGAGACGGCACTGAAAATGAGAAAAACGTATTGTTTGGAGAACAGATGACAGTTGAGCGTGAATTGGGAGAGAGAGGTTGAAAGAAGCAAGGCCAGTGAAGTAACAATGCTATGGCCTTTTAGGTCACATTCAGGAGTTCCAGCTTGCATTCAAGGACAACAGGGAACCACAGAAGGAAAGGTTTTGTGATTCAAATTTTAACTGATGTGTTTGTGGTATGGAGAATGGAGTCAGAAAAGATGGAAGCAAGGAGACTATTTCAGTAATTAAAACAAGAAATAAAAGGTGGGGTACCAGGGATGGGGACACAAAAGCAGATTTGTGCAGGTTCAAATGATAAGAGGTAGAATCTGACTCAACACGAAAGTAGAGGGGAAGCAGGCATAGAGAACTATGACCAGATTTCCAGCTATTACTCTCCAAGGTTAGGACAGGAAAAGAGGGAGGAGTCGTTTTAAAAAGGAACGTGGAAGATGCTGATCTTTGTTGCCAACATCCAAATGCTAAAGTTTCAAGGGCAACTAGATATTTAAGAGAGGGTATGGGGCTACCCATGGATTTGAACTCAATCCAGAATCAGTCTTTTCAAGCATTTTTAAAAAGTGAGGGATTTCGGGTCCAGTGGTCTTAGTGGTCCAGTGGCTAAGACACCATGCTCCCAACGCAGGGGGCTCAGGTTTGATCCCTGCTCGGGTAACTAGATTTCACAAGCCTCCACTACAACACAGCACAGCCAAATAACTAAACAAATAATTTTTTTAGTGAATTAGGAAGGTGATAGGGTAAACACTACTGCCAGCAGAGGGAACTGAAGCCCAGAAAGATCCAAAACCTGCAGCCAAGAAAGCTAATCCCTTAGTTAGATCATACAATTAAACACAACATACAACCCGGATCTTTGCAGAACTACTTCTCTCACTAAGTCAATTATTTATTCACCAAACAATAACAGAGGACCCAGCTGTGCTTTGCGCAGAACTGGGAGTTGCAAATACATAAGGCAAATGAGACAAAGTCCCACTTGAATGACTTCTTTTATTGAAGAGGCTCTTCTGAGTGGGGAAGACAGAAATTCAGCTAACAACAACAACCAGGAGAATGTCAGGTAGCGAATAGTAAATACTACAATGAAAAGAAAGCAAGACAAGTACGATCAAGAGTGACAGGAGTGAAGGGAGATACTTAAAATTGGACGATCGAGAAAGACCTCTCTGAGGATGTGTTGTGAATAACAAATGAGCCAGCCATGCAAAAAAAAAAAATCCAGGAAAAGGGACCTGCCTTTGCAAAAGCCCTAAGGTGAGATGGAGCTTAATGTGGAGGTGCAGTTGGAGGCCCGTGTGGTTGGGGTTTGGGGTGGAGTGAGCCTAGGAAAGAGTCACAGGAGATGGGGTCAGGGAGTGGGGTGGGGGTCAGAGCGTGGGGTGGGGGTCAGAGCAGGGGGTTTGCAAGTTAGAGCTTGGATTTTAAGTACAATGGGAAGTCATCAGAGCATTTTAGGTTTTTTCCTACTTTTAACAAAAATTGAGTCATTCTATCTATTTCTCTCTCTGAGCTTCCCAGATAGCTCAGTGGTAAAGAATCTGCCTGCCAATACAGGGGACACACATTGGACCCCTGGCTTAGGAAAATCCCCTGGAATAGGAAATGGCAACCCACTCCGGTATTCTTGCCTGGGAAATCCCAAGGACAGAGGAGCCTGGTGGGCTAACATCCATGAGGTCACAAAAGAGTCGGACATGAGTTTAGCGACTAAACAAGAAGAAACCTCAATGAATCTATATGACTGATGGTTGTGGCTGCTGTGTGGAGGGCAGACTTTGGCAGGATTAGAAACAACTATGAAAAGCCACAGCCGCCTCCTGTCCTAGCTCCACTTCTCTGCTGTCTGTCATCACGATCTCCACTCCCTCACGATGACCAAGAAAGGTGGGAGTTAAACCCCAGTTTTCAGTGGGGATTTGATTTCTATATCCTTCCACAAAGCCGAGCACAGTTTGGGGCATGTAGCTGTCCCTTTAATAATATTTGATGTTTGATTAATAAGTTAAACAACCCATTGACTCCATGTATTCAAAGAATCAGGCAAACCAATTAAAAGGCCTCAAAACAAAGCCCAGACATAGCAGCTGTTTGCTGGCCCTGGTCAGTTGCTTGACCAAGAGGGCCTGTCAAGCTAAATCAGCAGGGCAAAGCCAAGAGCTCACAGTGACACAGAGTTCCCAAGTCTGCCATTGTTCTCTCTTCCCAGTGTTAGGCTACAGTTTGTGTGTCTCTAGGAACCTGGAAGAAAACAAAAACATTCTTTTTGTTTTTCCTTTTGAACTTTTTATTTTGTATTGGGGTATAGGTCATTAACAATGTTGTGATAGTTTCAGGTAAAAACATTCTTTTTAAACCTGGTATTTCCAAGTCTTCAGAGGTTTGTCTTTCTTCAGCATCCTAGGTGCACCCAGACTTAGGTGTAGACCAACAGGTCACACTAGGCAGAGTGTGACTCACATTTTATCTGCTTCCTTCCAGATTCACTAGTTAACACAGGATCTCTGGACTTTCCTCACAAAGGCCTGAATCACCCCCAGAAGCCCGGGAAAGGCATGGTCATACTCAAGGTGTCAACGCCAACCATTGGATCATTGCCATCCTCGCACAAAAGGCACAGCACCCTTGAACTACCTGCTCGACACAGCCCCTCCCAGAGAGCCCCACCTGGCCCTTGCTGAGAAAGTGTAAGAATCCATGACCTGATGGTCAGGTGTGAATGAAGCCTTCACCTGGAAGGGCTTCTTATGTAGAGTAGCCTTTAACTTGCAACCTGGAATGAGAAGGTGAGTGAAGCTGCTGTCCATGAGATTTCCCAGGCAAGAATACTGGAGTGGGTTACCATCTCCTTCTCCAGGGAATCTTCCCAACCCAGGGATTGAATCTGAGTCTCTTGTGTCTCCTGTATTGGCAGGTGGATTCTTTACCACTAGCACCACTTGGGAAGCCTATTTATATAATGATTTTAACTAATTGATTTAAGTCAATTTATTTAAATTTAAATTAATTTAAGTAACATTGAAAATTAAAGATTCAGTTTCTCAGGTGCATTGCACAGATGTAGAGCTTTTTTTGCAGGATCTTAGTTCACTGACCAGGGACGGAACTTGCACCTTTGGCAGCGTAAGTACAGAGTCCTAACCACTATCTGCCAGGGCATTCCAGTGATATAGAACATCTCTATTATTTCAGGCAGCCCTATTGGACAGCTCTGGTCTAGAAGACCCACTAGGATAAAGAATAAAGCATCTTAGTGCCAGGTTTTCAATTCCTAGTTCCAGCTAATGTGAAGCTCGGCTGTGTATATCTCCTGCACTGTATTTCATGAGATCATTCGTACGTTTATAATTTCCATCCACCACCTCTCCCATCACTACCGTTTTCATGAGCTAGTTAGAGTAGATTCTGGTTCTTATTTTAGCTTTTTATATTCAAAAGAAACTTAACTAAGAACATACTTTGATATTAGTAATTAAGAAAAACAGCCACCAGTACAATTTATTTAGTTCTTCTGTGTGTGAACACCATACCTTAGCATTTTATCTGCATGTTTTTATTTAAACTTCACAAGAACTTCATAAGATAGATCTTTTATCTCCATTCAACAGCTGAAGGAACCAAGGCACAGAAAGGTTAAGAAAGTTACCCAAGGTCACAGAGCCAATAGGTGGCAAGGTAGGGATGGAATCAACCTTCCATCTTCCATGATTGGCGCATAGGTAACTGGCCTAACTTTTAACCATGGAAGTGAAGTGAAGTTGCTCAGTCGTGTCCGACTCTTTGCAACCCCATGGACTATAGCCCACTAGGCTCCTCCATCCATGGAATTTTCCAGGCAAGAGTACTGGAGTGTGAAAAGTGGCAGGTCCCCCATCCCAGGACACGGTGAGTAAGAATTAGAAGTCTGAAACTTCTTTAGAGATCTATGGACTCTGGAACACCTACTTAGGGAAGCTGGTCTAGTTCCAATCATCTCTCTGCCTAGCGTTTTTTTCTTTCACTAAAGAACAGGAAGTTTGAGAAGTGACAGGCCATGGGCACAGGCTGACCCTGCTGGGAAACAGCTCGTGGGGAGAGCAAACTGCATGTCCTGTGAACCCAGGGACCGGTCAGCATAATTCCCTGATGCTGGGACTTTGGTCCCAGAACCTAAGTCGTATGCTGCTTGGAGTTGGAGCCAAGTTGGAGGGGGGAGGGGAGCAAGCACATACTTCTCTTCTAAACTCCGTTTCCCATTTGGTTTGGCAGCTTGTTTTTAATGAAATGAGGCCAGTCCAAGAATTCCGTGTCAACACGGCTTTTTTTACCGGAACCACAAATGCAGCCCCCTGGGACCTGGCTCTATCTCTGGGCAGACATCAAAAACAGCTCCTTTTTCCTTTGAAATCATAACAGTCTTCTAAGAGGGATCCACTTCCTCACCTTCCCCCCACCCCACCCCCCCGAGGAAGAAAGTAAGGGCCAGGGCTTGTGGGCTGCAGCACCCCCAGGATTTATGGTTGGCAGAGAAAACCTCAGGGCCGGCCAGGCCGAGGGGTTCCTGGACCCTGCTGTCAGTTTTCCCTTTCTTGTGCGTCCAAGGCCTCATGGTTCCTTCCTGCCTGCTTGTCTCCTGTCCAGGACCAGCCTGATGAGTAGGCAAGGCGTTTCCAACCCCCTCGGCACCCTGCCTTCATGCTGTGACTTCGGGGGTGGGGGCATTGTAAAAGATGCTGCCACATCAAAATCCTCCCCAATCCCTGTTCACTGGCCAAAGCCTGAGGCATCTGTCAACCTTCCGTAACTCTCCAGGATTCTTCTGCTTTGGGTCACTTTTTAGGGGCTTCAACACATGAGATCCCAGAAGGAGGTAGGAAGTAGGGCAAAGGGGAGGAAGAAAGCAGACACATTTGGGGAGGGAAAATAATCATGATTAGTGGAAAGTTAAAGGCCGATTGTTGTTGGTAAGTGGTAGGTACTGATGGGACATTTGTTGCAGATAAGGTTCTCTGCAGGAGAGAGGAGGTGAAAGAAAGGCTTTTCATGCCCCATCCCCTGGGGCATGGGATGAACTGGCTCTGGGTCACTTTCTCTAGGAAGGCTTCTGTGACTCCTGACTCACCCCAAGACAGCTCCGTGGTCCTCCTCTGTGTGCTCATAACATCCTGTGGTTCTCTCCTTTGCGGTCCTAACCACCCAGTCATCACCTTCCTGCCTTCCTCCTCACTATTTCCTGCCATGCACCCAGCAGTCCTGCATCTACTTAGTGAGGTTAGCAGACACCCCCACTCTTTTGAGGGAATTCAGGAATACTAGCTGTTCCTTGCAGTGCTGGAGAGGAGCAGGTGAAGCGGTAGTGGACTTATTGCTGCTGTAACTGAAGTGGATGCTGTGATCCACAGAGCAGGTGGTGGTTATGCAGCATGCCTGGAGTGTGTGAATCTGGGCTCCATCACTTCCTAGCTGTGCATTTGGACAAGCGATTTCATCTTTCTGTACCTCAATTTCTTCATTCATAAACTAGGGATGATAATAATACCTATCTAAATTTTTGTGTAAGAAATGAATTAACGTATTTAAAGTCCTTAAAGCTGGATACATTGTAAGCTCTTAATAAATGTTAGCTTAACAGAAATTTTAAAACCCTACAAGAGTCAGGTCTTTAAGCCATCACCATTCATTGCTGACTTGCTTTGTTCCCACCTCACTGGCCCCCTCCTATTGCTTTAATACACTGGCCCAGCCTTGCCTCACAAGCCTTTCCTTGGGACTCAATCTGAAAGAGCACACTCCTTTCCCTGCTTTGGGTTTCATCACTATACTTTACAGTATACATCCAGCCACAGCACCTTTGCATTACTTTGAGTTTTGTTTGTATCCACACAAAAAAGGCAGGGGCCTTGTCTTATTCACTGTATCATTCCTAGTGCCGAGTATAGTGTCTACCACCTAGGAGGTGCTTAGCAATAGTTGATGGATGGGTGGATGGGTGGATGGATGGATAGGTAGATGGATAAATGAATGTGTGGATGGATAGATGAATGGATGGATGGATGGGTAGATGGGTGGGTAGATGGATCAACCGACCCCCTTTGGGAGACTTCTATGGCCATTTCTTCCTGCTTTCCCCTCTTCAATCTCCCAATCATACACCCTCATGTGCAACGTTATTTCCAACTTGCATTCTACCACACTTGCTCTCTGGGCCCCTTCCCCTCAGATGGTCATTTGCCAAAGCCATATACTGTCTCAGGAGGCAGGGTCTCCTCACACAAGCAGTTTGGGATTTGCTCACTAGTCCAGAAAGCTCAGCTACTCAGCATCAGCTATTAATGAGACACAGTGAATAAGACAGACAGTCCAATGAGAGAGACAAATGAATGGAGAGATGATTACATCTTCTTTGAAGCTGGTCAGAGAGAAGCCCAGTGAGCAGAGGGCCACCAAGGAGGGGCCCATGACATGCACCCAGGTCAGGAGTCCCCCTTAGACCCAAAGCTAGGCTCCACCATAGAGCCTCATCCTAAATAAAGCACATGTACTGATGACACATAGCTAGTCTGTCAGATTTCTCCTGATCTGAAAAAGTACTTGGAGAACCAGAGTGAAAATGAAAATTTTTATCAGTCACAGGAGTACAGATTTGACATCATCAAAGAAATATTTTCAATACCGTGGGGAAGGGCAGGCAGTGTAATTAGCCGTGAGTAGAATACTTCCTGCTTTCGAGGGTGGAGAAAACCTGGGTTCCAGGTGCTGTGGGCCTTGAATGGGGGAAGAGTGACTCAACTCACAGATCCCTGCTGGGAAAGGAACGTTTTACCACAGTCCATCATCTGTAAATCACAGACTCAAAGACTGGTGGGGTTTTTAAAATTATTATTATTATTCATTTTTATAGTCCCAGAAGACTCCTGCTGATCATAATTCCTTGATATGATCTTTTAAATAATTTTCAAAATTAGAACTGTGATGGGTTGAATTTTGTCTTTCCCCTCCCCCCAATTTATATACTGAAGTCCTAACCCTCAGTCCCTCAGAATGTGACCTTATTTGGAGATGGGATCTGTACAGAGGTAATCAAGTTAAAATGAAGTCATTCAGGTGGGTACCAACCCAGTATGACTAGTGTTCCTCTAAAATGGGAAAATTTGGACACAGACAGGCACTGAGGGAAGAAAATGTGAAAAGACATAGAGAGAAGGCAGTCATCTACAAGCCAAGGAGAGAGGCCTGGAACAGATCCTTCTGCCCTCAGAAGGAGCCAATCCTGCGAAATCTTGACTTTGAACTTCTAGCCTCTAGAGTTGTAACATAATAAATTTCTGTTGTTTCAGCCAAGCAGGCTATGGTGCTTTGTTATAACAGCAGTAAGAGTAAATAGCAATTTTTCTTTAGACTAAGACAGAAAAGAACCTCATCTATGTTCTTCCTAATCATGGTTGATTTCAAGGATTGTTTAGTTCCTCTGTGAGAATATACACATTGTATGTATTTCATATCTATGATTTGGCACAAGACAGAGAGTAACAAAGCTTTTACATTCTTGAAGGGGCTGGTGGAGTGTTAGGCATATAGATTCAGCTCAATTTAACAGATATTTATTGATCCTTCCATGTGCCAGGTACTGGGCTGGAGACACATAAAATGTAGTCCCTGCTTTCAAGGAACTCACAATCTGGTAGAAAAAGTGCAAGCGTGTAAATAATTACACTTCAGAATGATAAGCACAGTGGTTGAAATGCATAAAGAATGACGCCAGAGGACTTCCCTTGTTAAGATTTGCCTTCCAATGTAAGAGGTGTGGGTTTGATCCCTGGCCAGGGAGCTAAAATTCCACATGCCTCTTGACCAAAAGAACAAATATAAAAAGGAAGCAATATTGTCACAAATTCAATAAAGACTTTTAAAATGCTCCATGTCAAAAAAAAAAAAAAAAAAAAAAAGACATGAGGGAAAAAGTGCCTATCTCAAGGAATGGGGGCCAGTCAGAGAAGCTTCTCAAATCTTTATTAACAGAGAGTGTTATATAAATTATGGTATATTCATACAATGGCCACCCTAGGGGAATTATGCAACTGTTAAATAATGAAGTAGAATTATATATACTCTTATAGAAAGATCTTCAAGGCATTAAGTGAACAAGTTAAAAGGGAGAATAATGTACATAGTATGGTACTATTTGTGTCATCAAGAGAAGGATATATGAGCAGTTACCTCGATTTGTGAATGCATAGAAAGACCCTGGAAGGAAATGTAAAAACTAGTAATATTAGTTACCTGAAAGGATGGGGGAGGAGAGCTCAGGAAACTTGCTCTGGACGCCTGAGATGACTGTTGGAGATTTCATCTCCCAGGGAACCCAGCTCTATTCTCCATCGTCATGCTGTGTCCATCCAACCAGCGTGTCTGTTTACACGTGGCCCTGTCTGCCGATCCTCAGTCATAAGCACACTGTTCGTTTGGCTGGACTTATAGCAAAGAGCTTTGGATTCAACAGCAGGCAGAACTGGTTCCACATCCCCAGATTTTCACTCACTAGCTGTGTGATCTTAAAAAAATATATATCTTTATCCTCTGAGCCTCAGTTCTCTCATCATGGGGTGATCATAAGAATTGTAAAAGGTAATACCCATTGAAAGTGAAAGTGAAGTCGCTCAGTCATGTCCAGCTCTTTGTGACCCCATGGACTATAGCCTACCAGGCTCCTCCGTCCATGGCATTTTCCAGGCTAGTATACTGGAGTGAGTTGCCATTTCCTTCTCCAGGAGATCTTCCCGACCCAGGGACTGAACCCGGGTCTCCCGTGTTTTAGGCAGACGCTTTACCATCTGAGCCACCAGGGAAGATAGGTTCAATAAATCACAGCTTTAAAAAAGATAAATAACAGGAATCAGTCAATATTCAACTGATCCCCACTGAAATCAGACCAGCCCACAGGTTAGGCTTGTGTGTCTGCGTTAGCCATTCAGTCATGCCTAAATATTTGTGACCCCATGGACTATAGACCATCAGGCTCCTCTGTGCTGGAATTCTCCAGGCAAAAATACTGGAATGGGTTGCCATTCCCTTCTCCAGGGGATCTTCCCAACCCAAGGATCCAACGTGCATCTCCTGCACTGGCAGGCAGATTTTTTTACCATCTGAGCCACTAGGGAAGCCCCTCAGGTCATGCTTATCTATGGCCAAGTGGACTGTCTGTCTCATCATAGGTGACTGAACTTGAGTTTTAATAAAAAAAAAAAAAAAGTTACATCAAATCAAGCCAAAAGGAAGTAAATAATGGATTTGAAGATTTGATCAAGAGTGCTCATCTTAAATAAATGAGAGACACTACCTTTTCCCTCGGTCCTCTCCATTCACACTCCCCACTGCATGCATGCATGTGCGTGCACGCACGCAGGCAAACACACCTCCAAACCACTAGAACCTTGTGCAGACCTGTTCCCATGGGAAGAAACCCCAGTATGACACCATCTGAATATGCAAATTTGCTGTATCTTTTATCAGAGCATCCATCAAGAAGTTTCTTTAAAATAATGCTTGTCCTACAACATTTAGCATATATTTAGCCCTACTGAATAAATGCAATTCACTAGATATTTATTTAGTCTTCGTAACATGAAAACTAGTAGTGTGACAGACTCTTACTGTCAGCTCCATAGTACCTGACCCTGCTTCTTACATTAGGGAACTCTCTCATTCTGTGGGTTTGGGGAAGAAGCCGAGACCTTTCTCTTTAAACAAAAATTGAAAGAAAACAGGCATCTTTCAACCCACTCCCTGGCAGCCAGAGCTCTGATCTGTACATTGGACTCAGCTATTTGGTGTCTCCATCTGGGACTTTCAATCTGGAGCAAGTGGTATAAAGACAGGGGGAAGTTTCGAGACAATCACAGCCTCACAGTTTGGAAATCTGATAGCAGCCTCAGCAGTAGGCCTCATAACCAGACAGTTCCTGGGGCTAGATCTAGACTGTGTTCTCAGCTGCCTAATCTGCCTTCATTCCTGCCCATTTTCCACACCTGATTCTTCAGCCTTCTTGTTGGCCTGTGAACAACCCAAAATGCTTTCAACAGCTTCCTATTTTCCTTAAGTTACCCAGACTTGGTACCTATTTATTTGAAACCAAGAACCCTGACTGGAACTAATCACTGCAAATTATTGAGCAGCCATGAGCTAGGAATTATTCCAAGCTCTTTACATGGAGTATTTCACTTACCCTTCATAACAACCTTTGGAGAACAGAACCTGTTACTCCCATTTGACAAGTGAGAACATGGAGGCTTGAGTTAAATGGCTAACTCAAGTTCAACAGCTAGAAAAAAGGCAGAGTCAGGATTCAAATCCAGAGCCATCTCCATTGCACTCTATCCTACTCAGCTCCCCCATGAATTTGTGGATTAGTTTTACCAGTTACTCAAAGTGTCTTAGACCTGATATCATGTAATCTTGACAACTCCTCGAGGCTGGAATTTTTAATCCCCGCCCTTTTTCTTAACAAATGAAGAAATAGCCTCGGCAAGATAAAAAGCAACTTGCTTAAGTATTTATCATAAGCCTTAAAACTGTGCATACTCTGTGATTCAATGATTTCAGATTTGAGCATTTATCCCAAGGGAAATCATCAGAGGAGTGACCAAAGATTACTCACTGAGCTGTCATTCACTGCAGGGGAAAACTAGAGCCCATCCTTATGTCCAGTGATCAGGAAATGGCCAAATTAGGGAATGCCACATGATGGAATATTATTTTGATCATTAAATTCAATCTGTAGAAGCAAATCAGTGTTTGCCTGGGCTTGGGAGGAATATGAGGACTGACGTCAAACAGGGTCTTCAGGAATTTTCGAGAATGATGGAGATGTTCTATGTCTTAACTGTGGTAATGATTACATGAGTGCACACAGTTTCCCGAATGCATCAAGTTATCCACTTAAAATGGGTGCATTTAAAAAAAATTATATATTTTTGGCTGTGCTGGGTCTTTATATGGGCTGTATGGGCTTTCTCTAGCTGCTGTGAGCAGGGGCTACTCTCTAGTTGCAGAACACAGCCTTCCTACTGCAGTGGCTTCTCTTGTTGCAGAGCACAGGCTCTAGCCACATGGGTTTCTGTAGCTGGTGGGACATGGGCTCAGTAGCTGTGGTTCCTGGGCTCAGAGCACAGGCTCAGTAGTTGTGGCCCATGGGCTTAGTTGTCCCACGGCATGTGGGATCTTCCTGGACCAGGGATCAAACCCGTGTCTTCTACAATGGCAAGCAGATTCTTGACTGACCCACCAGGGAAGCCCAGGTGCATTTATTATAAGTAACTTATACCTCAAAAAAATTTATAAAGTTACTTCTGTAGAAAAGATTTTTAATCAAGGACAATGTTCCTAAAATATTAATTGAAAAGTTTAAAAAATAATATTTACAATATATTTATTTCCATGTGTGTTCCATGCATAGAGAAGAAATAAGAAGGAAATATACCAAAATAACAATAGTGGCTATCATTGGATGGTGGGAATTATGGATAATTTAGACCTTCTTTACACTTCTCTGTGTTCTTTAGTGATCAGAAGAAACAAACACTAAAAAAAAAAAAAAAAGTTATTGACTTGCTGTGTGTCATACAAGTATCTAATAGAGAAGAGACTAGAAATTAGGACTTTGTAGCCAAGTTAATTGTACCTTCCACTATGCCTCAGAGTTTCTACTCTGTACCAGGAATTGCTGTGTTGCATGCTTTGGAAAATTGCCTATAAAACATGTTTTTGCCTGTGAGGAATGTGAACTCTGCACGGAAGGGTGAGGAAGGCGTGATTACATCTAGGGAATCGAGAGAGGCTTCACAGAGGTGGATTCTGTGATGAGCCAAGAAGGATGAGTGGAACCAAGATGGGCAGAGACTATGGCTAGGAGGGCAAGAGAGTCTTCAGTCCAGACTAGGGGAATCGTGTGAAGGGTGACTCTGGGGAATGAGGTGACAGGAGAATCTGGACTCCATTAGGAGGGGCCCTTGAATGAGGCCTAAGCAGTTGGGCCCAACAAGCCACTGTAGAGATGCCAGAACAAGGCATCCATAGACTGCTGCTGCTGCTAAGTCGCTTCAGTTGTGTCCAGCTCTGTGCAACCCCATAGACAGCAACCCACCAGGCTCCCCTGTCCCTGGGATTCTCCAGGAAAGAACACTGGAGTGGGTTACCATTTCCTTCTCCAATGCGTGAAAGTGAAAGTGAAGTCGCTCAGTTGTGTCCGACTCTTTGCGACCCCATGGACTGCAGTCTACGAGACTCCTCCATCCATGGGATTTTCCAGGCAAGAGTACTGGAGTGGGGTGCCATTTTAGCAGTGCTTAATCCTGCTTCCTGACAAAGATCTCTGAGTTAAAATGTACATCACGAGAAAATAAACACAGTATTGAAAAACCCAACTTATGGTCACTTTTGGGGTGCATATGACAGCTGTGCCTTACCATAGCCAGCTCAGATCTCCAGAACAGCTAGTGGCTCAGGGTCACTCAGCTCCCTCTCTTTATCATACCAGGGGGCCCCAATGGCAGGGTTTATGGAATTTTGTATTCTGGTGCCCACCACAAATTGTATCTGTGACTGGTATTGAGTACAGAGTGAGTAAATGGCTATGAAATGAGTAAGAGAGACGTTTACATTTTAAAAGGAAATCTAAGAAAGGAAGTATGGTATAATGGTTAGAGCACTGACTCTGGAACCAGATTGCTTGATTTTGAGTCCAGGCTTTGCCACTTCTTGGCTCTGTGACCTTGGGAAAGTTACTTAACCTCTCTGTGCTTTGGTTTCCTGTACCTAGAACATGAGATCATGACAGGGTCCTCTCTCCTAGGTTGTTTTGAGGATTAATCAAGTTAGTAGGTGAAAAGCACTTAGAACAATGCCTGGCATGTAGTGAATGCTATATAAGTGTTAAATATTATTATAAGATTTTTCTAGTCCAACCTCTTGCTTTCAAGATGAAGAAACTGAAGTTGAAAGAAAGGCAAGTGACTTGTCCAAGATCACAAAAGGAGTTGAAGGTGTAACCGAAGGCTCTGCGTCTATGAATTGATACAGCTGTGGAATGAAAGGATTTATTGGTTAGCTTCTTGCCCTGTGACTGCCATTGTCTGAGATTTTTTCTGGGGAACCTAAGTCATGTTTCCAGTCTTTGGGTTGGGATAAAAATGTGTATACACAAGAAACAGCTTAATACAGAATGCATTCCTAGCCAGACAGCACAGCAAGAGATAAGGAAATCAGAAAATAAGAAGATTAACCTGAGCTGGCTGAACCAGGCAGGGGCCTCTTGGATCTGCAGGGTGGAGAAATGATCAGGACAGTGGCTTTCGATTTTGGTGTGTAGAGAGTGACTGGGAGTGACTGGGAAATGTCAGACACCCCAGCTCCACAGACTCTCCCTCCACATAGTAGTGAGAGGGGAAAGCCCTTTGGAATCAGGCAATCTGGGCTGAAATCCTGGCTATATCATTTATCAGGTGAGTGACCTGTAGACAGTCCCTCGCTGTCTCTGAGCGTTAGTGTCTTAATCTGTAAAATGGAAATAACAATATCCTGTCCACTGGGTTGTTGTGGGACCAAAAGAGCTGGTCCACTGAGAGACACAGAAGATTAATTAAGATTAATCGCTTTTCTTTTGGGCCCTCTTCTTTGGCCCACCAGATTGAGAAGTCCTTTAATACCTCTCTAATGAGGGCCAGGCTGTAAGCTGGAGACAGAACAAATCAAACTAAATTACTAGAAGAGTTTTAATTATCTTCCCTTGAGACCTGAGACCAGGCCTTTTTTTTTCTTTTGTCCCCCTGGCAGGGGGGAGGAAGGTGCTAAAGATGGAGGGAACATAAAGTTTTGGAAAAGGTGTGGTGAGGACTGCAAAGGAAAGCCCCAGGAAGGGAAAAGATAGACACTGAGTACCTTAGGTATGGCCAACCCCAAGTAGGGCATCAACTTTCCTTTGGTGGAAAGGAAAGGTACTAACATGTGTTGAGCATGACTAAGGGCCAGGCATTGTGCTAGATGCCAGGAATACAACTTTGAACTATATATGACTCTTACCCTGAGAAGCTCCAGTCTTTTGATAGACATTAGCGGGAAAGTAAAGCATTTTTAAGTCACATAATTATAATACAAACAAGACAACACAGAAGACAGAATGACTAATACTATGAGGAAGTCATATGGAAGGTGGGTTTTGACAGATGAATAGAAGTTCAATTTAGGAAGGCAATCTAAGGAAGGGCAAATGATATAAGGCTCAGCACTGCTGGAGTAAAAACTGGTCTGAAAAGATGAGTTTGAGAGATGTGGCTGGGGAGGGAGATAGAAGCTAAATGATGATAAGTAGCCTTTATCCTAAACCGATTGGAGCCAATATAGGGTTTTAAATGAAAAGAGGATTGTGTCCAATTTTTAAGTTAGAAAGACACCCCCAGCAGCAAAACGCAAGGAGTGTTGGAGTGGGGGCAAGCCTGGAAGC
This sequence comes from Oryx dammah, assembly GCF_014754425.2. Lineage (NCBI taxonomy): Eukaryota > Metazoa > Chordata > Mammalia > Artiodactyla > Bovidae > Oryx > Oryx dammah. The sequence continues at coordinate 75,699,906 of NW_024070212.1, forward strand.
AGAACGCTGTTGAAGACGCAGTCTCTTGTTCCAGTAGAGAGCATGAGGGTCTGAACTAGGAAACCATGTGGCCATCTCCTCAACCACATGTAACCTCATCCTCTTCTTAATCCACAGCGTATGTTTTTCCTCACTCATGGCCCCCACCACCCTGGGCCATGTGTTGCGATTCTCTGTATATTTGTCTTCCTTCCTCTGCCAGGTTGAGAGCACTTTTCTTTCTCTGAATCCCTGGAGCTGGTTCACAGTTGGCACCAATGTGTTTTGAGGGTCATGGGGTTTGCAAAGAAGGGCATAGGGTGTACACAGCATGTGGTCCTGTTCATGAGCCAAACAAGACCTCCAGGCCTTCTGTTCACTCACTTCCCTTCTGTATTTGTCCTTAATCAAACTGTGCAAAGAAATCTTAACCGCCTTCTGTATTGTTTTGTGAATCAACAGAAGAGTCTTGTATGTTTACCAACTGGTGCTTTAAGGAAATAACACATAATCAGGGGAGGAAAAACCAGCTGGTGGTAGTTGGAGTTTGCCTGCCTGATTGTTTGTTTCCCCTCTCATAAAAAAAAAAAAAAAATTGATCTTGGTTCAGCCTAGGACAATTTTCCAGAGGTGAACTTGCCAGTTCACAAAGACACTTGCGTGGAGGATTATTTTCTCCTTTGCTTCTCCATGACTTTCCCTTTGCCTGATGCATCTGCATGGGCACAAACAGGGCCACTGCCGGTTAACTGGAGCCGAAAGTTGTTATCACCTGACATCTTCAGCAACAGCTTATGTAAAACGAGCTGGTTCCAGCAAGCTCATGTCCCCAGGCGGGAGCCGGCCAGCGATGACATCCTCCAGGCGCCTGTGAGCTGCACGCCTCCAGGAGCAGGGGCAGGAGAAGCAGCCAGCACCACGGAGGGCTGGGACTGCGTAGGGTGCTGGAGGGAGCTGCCTCCGAGGACATGTGGGCAGGGAAGTCAGGCAAGAGAGGACTGCGAGTCCCGGGCAGCACCTGTTCCCAGGGAGTAAATAATACTTTGCCCTTGTGTCATAATTCCTGCCTGTTGCCCCGCAGGCATCCAGTTCATCCTGTGCTGTGGGCCGCCAGCTTCGCACCAGTGTGCTGCTGGTTTCAAATGTGCTTTGGAAAAGAAAGCAAAGGTCCCGATGGCTTCTGCTCCCCACTCAGCTCGCTCTCCCTCCTGGACTCTCATTTCACAGCTGCCGTCCAACTGTAAGGCTCCTAGGGTGGGCCTGCCAAGTATTTGCATCTGACGCCTCCAGCTCTGGAGAGAAGCGAGGTGACCAGGGCAGAGAGCCTGAGACCACTCGGCCGTGGTCCCAGGAGGACAGGTGCTAGTGGTTGTGGCTTCATCCCATCTCCCCTTTCCTCTTCTACCTCCATTCCCCTCCCTGTTTACAGTCTATTCACAGGACAATATTTGAAGTATTCGAAATATGGGCGTCATATCCCAAGACTGAATGCCAGGCCCATTGTGCGGAAGGAGAGTTAGTAAGTTTAGAGACAGGGAAGATTAATCCGTCTGGTAATGAATCAGAGTTCCGTGATCCCTCTGTTTTGAAAGGACATCGTTTATCAGTTAAGTAATAATGCAGTGGCTAAAAACTTGGGTACTAAGGGCAAACAGGCCTGGGTTCAAATTCCAGCCTGGCCACCAGCCTGCTGCAGGATTATATTTGGGTAAATTCCCTTGTTGCATTTGTTGGGTGACCAACTCATCCAGGTTTACCCTGGATTTTCCAAGGACTGGGAACCCCCTCAGCCAGCCTGGGCACACTCAGGAGAGGATCAAGATGGTGCTCAGCTTCTGGGGTGTGAAAACTAACTGCATAAGACTCCTGTGATGTTTGGGGGGCGGTTTGTTCTGTTTTGTTTTCATTTAGTTTTTAACCGAAGGAAAATTGTTTTACAACGTTGTCTTGTTTTCTACCCCACAATTACATAAATCATCCATAATTATACATATATCCCCTCCCTCTTGAGCCTCCCTCCATCCCTTCATCCCACCCCTCTAGATCATCCCCTGGCTGGGCTCCCTGTGTTATGCAGAAGCTTCTTACCGGCTATTTCACATACAGTAGTGTAAATATGTCGATTCCACTTTCTCCATTGGTCCCACTCTCCCCTTTACAAGGAATATTACTCAGCCATAAAAGAACGGATGACTTCAAGTCAGTCCTAGTGAGGTGGAGGAACCTAGAGGCGGTTACGCGTAGTGAAGGAAGCCAGAAAGAGAAAAACAAGTATCATATATTAGCGCATATATTGGAGAAGGAAATGGCACCCCACTCTAGTATTCTTGCCAGGGAAATCTCATAGGCAGAGGAGCCTGGTGGGCTACACAGAGTCGGACACAACTTAGTGACCGACTTTCACTTTTCTATCTCAATTTCAAACATGGTATTGGTGAACCTATTTGCAAGGAGAGAATGGAGGCGCAGGTCTAGGAGATGCCTACAATGCTTACCATGCCGCCTAGTGCACACCGAGTACCCTGCTAGCTAAGTTACTTGATGCCCTTTCGAGTGCTCATAGGTCTTGGAGTGCTCAAGGGACCCGGCGCCCTGCTGAGTGCAAGAGACACAGCTGCAAACATACCTGTCACTGTGTAAACACAGCAGCATTTGTGACTGGAGTCAGCCCTGTTAAGTAGCTAGTGTAATCTCCGCTTTACTGATGAGGAAATTCAGTCTCTGAGGGGAAGGACTTGCCCAACATTAATAGTTAGGAAGGGAAGGACGTGGATCTTGAACCCAGCTCTTCTACGTCAAGCCCTGAGTTCTTTTGCCTTGGATCATTTCACCTCCCTTGAGGTCATTTACACTATACTTTGACTATTGCACCTGCCTTTGCTCAAGCTGTTGCCTCTTCTGGAATGCCCTGCTCCCTGCTCTGGCTTGTCAGCCCTCCATCTCTTCACCTGGCTAACTCCTACTCTCCTTGGTACACAGTTCAGGTATCACCTTCTCCAGAAACCTGTACTAACCCCTCTTCTGTGTCTCTGCCCTCTTAACACCCCTAGATGCTGAAGCTGAAGCGCCAATACTTTGGCCACTTGAGGAGAAGAGCCAATTCATTGGAAAAGACCCTGATGCTGGGAAAGGTTGAAGGCAAAAGGAGAAGGAGTAGTAGAGGATGAGATAGTTAGATAGCATCACGGACTGAATGGACATGAATTTGAGCAAATTCCAGGAGATAGTAAAGGACAGGGGAGTTTGGCGTGCTGTAGCCTGTGGGTCGCCGAGAGTTGGGCATGACTTAGTGACTGAACAGCTACAACAACAACATTCCTTGGGTATCTCTGCTGCTACGGTTCCCTCACTGTATCCTAGTGACTTACTGATGAACTGTGTCCTGTGAGCCCCTGGAAGCCAGGGGTTTCCACCTCCCCACCTCCCCAGTGCCAAGCATGGCTCCAGACACAAACCAGGTGCTCTGTGCGTGTCATGGACCTGCACTGAATTCATTAAAGTCTGACATGATTGTGTACTTAGCAATAAAATAGCTACTATTACTTGAATCTTATGATGTGTCAGGCACTGTGCTGAGCATATACATTACTCATTTAATACTTACAACAAACTCAGGAGGTTTGATAAATGACAAATAGGAAAATAAAGCTCGGAGAAGCCAAATAACCTGCCCTAGGTCACACAGCCAACAAGCAGCATATCCAAACTTTGATCCAGATCTGCCTAACAGCCCCTTAACCTCTGGTCTCTTTACTATCTCCGGTACCTAACTCAGTTCCTTGCCCAAATGAAGCTGACAAGGTGGGTGGCTAGCATGGAGCAGGGACCAAGCTCTCCACAGGACCTCAGTGCTCACAGGCTCATTCTCTCTGGGCCCTCACAGCTAGCTGGGCTGTGTTTTAGGAGGAACCAGCTCCCTGGCCTGGCACTGAAAGCCCTTCTTAATTCCAAGGCTCATTTTCACCCCCATGCATCTTCCCAGCCTTTCTTATCCTCCCCGGGGCAAGGTGAGGTCTGAGAAACCTGAGGAATGTGGCTGAATTGTCTTCAACAAATTCTTTGTGGGTAAAACCTAGGGGAGTTTCCAGCTACTTTCCTCTGACTGTTTCAGCTAAGAACACCAGGATAAGCTGCAATGACTCAGCCCATGGAAAACTAGGGCCGCTGAAGTTTCCCAGGAAGTCGTGTTTCTGTACACACGTCTGCAGCCAGCCAGGGCAGGAAGTTGCTGGCAGTCCAGGGTCCTCCCAGCCTCCCTGTGGGTGGATGGGCAGAAGGCCAGAAGAATGAGCCCAGCTGCCCAGGTGAGAGAGGCGAGGTCTGGAGGTGACCTCTCATCTGTAAGAAACCTCTTGGAGGATGGGTCCTGGTCACAGTCTTTCCATTGTAACAGTGGCCAGTGATGCAGCTTTTCTGAGCTTCGGGGTCCTCTCTGTAGAATGGGGGGAAACGTACCTATTTTTAAAAGGCTGACATGAGATGAAAGAAATTAAGGTCTGCATGATGCTGAGCAGTCCCCACCCTGCGTAGGTGCTTGACAGCAGTAGCTCTTATTATGTGAGTGAGGAAGAGGAAGAATTGCGAGTGGAGCCCCAGCGTCTGGGGTGGCCGTGAGTCCAGCTGATTCCTCACCACTTCCCCTCAGAAAGAATCTGTTTGCTGCGCCACCACAGCTGTTCCCGGGCTCAGCTGCACGTACCGTGTTCCCCTGACCAGCGGCTCCCAAAGTGTGTTTTCTACAGGCTGGTGTCTGCAGGAAGGACTGGAAGGGGGGGTGTCCAGAACCCATTGTTCTGCAGCCCTGGCAAGCCGAGAGTGCATGACCCTGCAACACTGTCTCAAGGGGACCTTTCCTCCAGAGGTCAGGCTGGGTCTACGCTCTTACCCAGCGAGGGCCTGCCTTTGAGAAATTCCTTCTGGACACATGGCAGGAGGGCTCATGAGCTCCACAGTCTTGGCTATGTCCCCTTTCTCTCCCTCCCACCTACCCCCCCTTTTTTTTTTTTTGGCAGAACCTGAGGCAAATGGAAAATTTGTGCTCAGGTAAAGGAAGATGTGATGTGTCTTAGATAATATTGCTTTTTCTCTGACTTTGAAGTATGGCAAAGAAAAGCCACATGACCTAAAATTGATAATAAAAAGTCTTTAAAGTATGGTCATGTCTTCTTGTCAAGTCAAGAAGTATCTATTAAGTTGATAAGTGTTTGAAGACTGGGGCTCATGAAACCTTTATAGATGGAAAGGCCCATGGAACTGATGTAACAGTTAAGAAATGGGAGCTTCAAGAGGAGAAGTGATATTCTGAAGATTACCAACCAGGTTGGGGGGGATTTAATCCAACACACTGATCTTTGGTTTAATTCTCTCTCTTCCTCCTTCTCATGGCCACCCCATGATGTGGCTGGTACAGTGCTGGGCAACATAAGAACACCAAGAATTAAAGGGAACACCTCTGTTTCTGAGAACCTTTCAGTCTAGTAGAGAAACCAGCAGGTTAAGCAGTGAACAGATGACCCTTAGTAGGATATGCAGGAGAAAGGACAAAATCATCATATGAGGCAGACATACACTGACTCTATCTCCTGGAAAGGTCCCACCAGTCACCATCTGTGGGACCTGGGACAGGTTATCTAGCATCCGGAAACCATAATTTCCTCACCTATAAACCTACCTCTTAGGGTTACTATGAAAGCATTTAGTGTAGAGCTTAGCACACAGTAAGTGCTTGCTATGAAAGCATTTAGCATAGAGCCTAACACATACTGGGCTTCCCAAGTGGCTCAGTGGGTAAAGAACCTGCCTGAAATTCAGGAGACACAAGAGATATGGATCTGATTCCTGGGTCAGAAGATCCCTTGGAGGAGGGCACAGCAGCCCACTCCAGTATTCTTGCAGTGGACAGAGGAGCCTGACAGGCTACAGTCCATAGATGGCAAAGAGTTGGACACAACTGAATTGACTGAGCACAGTAGCACATACTAGGAGCTCAGTAAATGGAAGCAAAAACAAATCCAAGTCCTACCAAAATGTCACTTCTTCCTGTTAGACTTTCCTGTGAATACCCCATCGTTTGCACTGTAGATTTACATCTGTTTTTCCTTTAGTCCTCAGAAGAGCATTCAGATAACTGGGAAAGATTCTGAATAAATATTCCTTAAATGGTACATGAATAATAAAATTAACAAGCACAGCACACTTACGATATGTCTGGAACTATTTTCAGCACTATCTGCTCTATGTAATTTATGTAATACATGCATTGTACTGGTACAACCATGCTATGAGCTGGATACTATTATCATTCCCATTTTACAGATAAGCAAACTGAGGTCCAGAGATACTAAGATTATATGGGTAGTGTGTAATTTAGCTGAGAATGAAGTCATGTAAGTGGATTCCAATGTTTGTGTTCCTATGAATGAACAGTGAACCAGTGAGTATATCCCCTATTTTACAGATACCTTCAGAGAAGAATTGAATTGCCTGAGGTCACACAGCTGGTTTCATGCTAAAATGGCCATCAGATGGCAGGAGTCCACTTCCCGGCCACCATTTGAAGTTAGGTGTAGTCATGTGACTTGCTTTATTTGATAAAATGTGAGTGGGAGTTGTCTATAGCACTTCCAGATGGAAGCTTTAAGAATTTGCCACCTTCCTTAGAAGCACATGTTGAAATGAAGCCGCTGCTTCCTGCATCAATGAGAGACTAAAATAAGCACAGTCCACCACCTACCAACGACAGCATTAAGTGAGAAATAAATTGTTATTGTATTAAGACACTGAGATTGGGGTGGCTTGTTATCACAGCAAGACCTGGCTTCTCCTGACTGATACATGGAGAAGTAAGGATGAGAGCTTGGGTTAAGTAAATACTCATAAACCTCCTTTTGCATTTCTTAACCCCAGCCTCCAGTGTACACTCGGGGGTTTACCCATCAAAGGCTCCTTCCCGCAATGGGCTAAACTCAGCCTGGATGAGCTGGATCACTTATGGAATGAAGAGAAGACAGCTGCAGAATTCCAGCTCCTGTCAGAAGGTTCTAGACAGACACTGACAGCTTGGCTCTGCAGGTTTGATACACCAGATATCCCCTCCCCAAAGTGCTATCTTGCATCAGTTTTTCTTAGTGAATAGAGTGCTATATAGAGAGTGAGCTTTTTAAAAAGCAATCCATAGATATTGAGATTAGCATGTCTATCTTCTAAAGCTGAAGATGTAAACTCAAGTTTAATTGATCAATTTATATTTGACTGATTTTGAAAAGGTTGTAAAGAGTTTTAAGAATAATTATATACCTAATAAGATTATCACTTTCCATTTGACAAACACATTAACAATAAAATGATTGATCTTGACACCAAAAATGGTCAACTATTTTTTCAAAACAATTTTGACTGATTAAATGAATCCAACTAGAATTTTAAAAAAATGATTTCTATATGAGAGTATCCCTTATATTTAACTAATGAGAGATTATATACAAGAAGAGTTTCTAGATTTTAAATACTTAATTTAAAAAATTTGGTGACACACACCAAAAAGTTAGTAGTGTCTCAGATAAGATGAACTCTATATTCATTCTTAGATTTTTCTGGATCCTCAAAATTTTATTTCTAGGCTTTATATTTTTATGTTTTTCAATATCTTCTGATTTTTGCATACACTAATTTTAAAATCAAATAGAACAATTAAGGTTTGGGTTTTATTTTTTTTAAGTTGTAGTCAACTTGTGTGTCCTTTTCTGAGATTTCCTGGCTATCTTTGGGGCCACTGGAGGGCAACTTGAAGGTGAATCTGAGCCCGGCTGTGCTGAATGGTTGAGGGCAGACCCACAACCACACCATGTGGGGCCAAGACACAACCTCAGATCACACTGGGCACAGCTTCTCCATCTCACAGGTAAGGGAGCTAAGACGCAAAGAATGCATGTGCCGGGGGCCTCACAGCTGGCGAGTGGTAAAGTGGAGCAAGCCCTGGAACCCAGGTCTGTCTAATGCCAAAGGTCATGCACTTTTTACTGCTCGCCAGTTTTGAGGAGTCTGAAAGCCTCTGGTTTGCATTATTGCATTGGAACTTAGGTTCAATTCAATAATAATATCATTCCCATGTTCTGACACCATCCGTATCTGCAATGCACTTTTCAGATAAAGCATATACAAATGCATCATCTCACTTGAACCCATAACAACCGGGGGTTACAGAAGATGCTGAGCACTAAAACTCAGCCTCCTGTCTTCGTGATCCCTCTTCGCCTGTTGGCCCTCTCCCTCACCTTTACATATTCAAGTAGAAATCTGTGTGGCACCAGCCGCATCTTGGTGCTTCTGTTTCTTAACTATGTGGTTTAGGCAAATGACTGAACCTCCCTGAAGCTCAGTTCCCTCCTCTGTGAAATGGGCATATTAATGTGAGTTGTCCAGATGATCGAAGGAAATAGCACAGGCAGTGTGTCCGGCCCCTGTTCATTTCCAGCCTGCAGCTCACCAGGCCCTCTCACAGGGGCACTTGATCAAAAACTTTCACGGTGTGCACCTTCCCTTCCCTTTACTGAAGTCTTCTCCACGCCACTGGCTGGTGTCCTCCACCTGCCCTTTAATGCAGCGTCAATGCAGTCTCCTCTGAGAAGCCTGCCCTACTCCTTCAGCCAAACTGAGCGCTCCCATTTTTGCATTGTTGTTGAAAGCAACACTTCTGCCACACTTCTTGCACTTTAGGCTCATGTTGCTAAGTAGGTGACTGCCTTTTCTTTCCAGCATCCACTGTGCCGTACCAGAATCAAGGATCTTTCGTAAGAGATAAAGCTGGATCTTCAACTCAGGCTTTCAAAGGGTTTATATATCTATTGATCTCACCATCCCCTCCCCCACACACACATAATGTGTATTTGCACATAAGTATTTGCATGTGTTTATAAAATACACATGCATATATATTTAATAATTCATCCCTAATTCTTATCCATTAGAAGAGTAGATCAAGATGTGCAAGATCGTAGCTTTTCGTCCCTAACTCTGAAAAGCAAAAGTAAAGAAATATGGAAGTTAAACAGAGGTGGATAAAGGTGGGGTTGGAGGAGGGAAAAGCTTGGGAAGGGAGAAAGAGGAAGAAGATGGCTAAACATATGATCTCAGTCCTCAGAACAACCCTGGTGTGATTTCCACTTTGTAGATGAGGCAATCAAAGCCTATAAAGGTGAAGTGCCACTCCCAAGGTCAGAGAGCCTGAGCAGATCCTTGCTCTGTATCATTCTGAAACTGGCACTTTTGATGCAAAACCAGGCTGCCTTCTCCTTGCCAGGTATCTGGCGGTGGTTAGACACACGAGCTGTGAACCTCCATGTTGAATCCTGATATGCCACTTACTAGCTGGGGGACTTTAGGCAGGTTACCTCCCTCTAGGCTTCTGTAAATAAAATAGGAGTGACAAAAAGGAAAGGATTGTGTCCTGTGAACGCTGTGGACATTAATGATCCCTAGCAAGTAAAGCAGGCTTCCCTGGTGGCTCAGTGATAAAGAATCTGCCTGCCAGTGCAGAAGATGTGGGTTCTATCCCTAGGTCAGGAAGGTCCCCTGGAAAGGGAAATGGCAACTCACTCCAGTATTCTTGCCTGGGAAATCCCACAGACAGAGGTGCCTGGCAGGCTACAGTCTTTTGCTATAGGGTGGCAAAAGAGTCGGATACAACTTAGCAACTAAACAACAACAACAAAGTAAGTAAAGCCCTTAGAACAGTTCCAGGTGCAGAGTTCATCCTCTGTCAGTATTAGCACCAGGCATTTAACCAGGTTTCCCCAGGAGAGGAGCAATGGCTCTGGCAGAGTCCAGCAGGCCCAGGAGGAGTCCACTTCTTCATTACTCTAGACCTAACTTCTCCTTTGTCCTCTCTGCTTGAGGTCAGGACGCCGTCAGGATCCTGCTGTTCAGGTCATTACGACATAGGTTCCCATCCTTTGTGTAGGTGAGCCACAACTAGGGCACAGGTGGAATTCTGACGACAGGAATTATCTTGTGGAAAGCAAACCAATGACAGCAAAACTGGTCGGTGTGCCCCATTTTGCTGATTTCTTCTCCTGAGTTTCCAGTTCACAGAGCAACAGCACTGGTTTCTGCTTCATTTTCATATATCCCATCATTCCAACATAATTAGGAAAATGCCCAGGATCACACAGCTACCAGACGGAGAAACTGGGATTTGAACCTAGAGCATCTGAAGCATGTAGTGGCTCAGATGGCAAAGAATCCACCTGCAGTGCAGGAGAACTGGGTTCGGTCCCTGGGGTCAGGAAGACCCTCTGGAGAAGAGTGACAACCCACTCCAGTATTCCTGCCTGGAGAATTCCATGGACAGAGGAGCCTGGCCGGCTACAGGCCATGGGGTGGCAAAGAGTCAGACACAACTGAGCCACTAACACTTTCACTTTCATCTGATTCCAGATCCTTGCTTAACCACTACCCCACAGGGTCACCTTTTCCCTATAGAATATACCTTGAGGAAAAGGCATCACCTCTCATTCACACTTCCAACCGTGGCAGTACCTACCAGCTTGCTCATAGTAAATAATCAGTATCCAGTGATAGACTTGTTGCCTGACAACATTAAATGTTTCCATTTAATCTCTTCTCTTCCAAGTTGATTATCTCAGGGCTGAATTAAGGAAAGGCTGAAATAGTTATGCACTCATTCATCAAACATGTACTGAATGCTTAACTTGGACCAGACTCTAAGCTGGGTACTGTGCTGTGCTTAGTCAGTCAGTCGGGTGTGACTCTTTGTGACCCCATGGACTGTAGCCTGCCAAGCTCCTCGGTCCATGGAGACTCTCCAGACAAGAATACTGGAGTGGGTTGCCATGCCCTCCTCCAGGGGAATCTTCCCAATCCAGGGATTGAACCCAGGTCTTCCGCTTTGCAGGAAGATTCTTTACCATCTGAGCCACCAGGGAAGCCCAAGCTCAGTGCTAGAGGAATGAAAATTAGCAAGACAAGACCTCTGCACTCCAGCTGCTTCGAGGCTGTGTCAAGAAAGCAGTGTAGGGATTCCCAACCTTGGATGAACATTTGATCTTCTGGAGAGCTTTTTAAAAAGCACAGATGTCTGGGCCTCACCTCCAGTGGCTCTGACTTAACTTTTCTGAGGTGAGGCCTCAGGCCTTGTTTGTTAGGTTTTATTTTTTTAACAGTAAACTTTTTATTTTAGAACAGTTTTAGATTGACAGAATTATTATGAAGGTAATGTGCTGTGCTTAGTCACTCAGTGGTGTCCAACTCTGCAACCCCATGGGCTGTAGTCCACCAGGCTCCTCTGTCTATAGGGAGTCTCCAGTCAAGAATACTGGAGTGGGTTGCCATGCCCTCCTCCAGGAGATCCTCCCAGGGATCGAACCCAGGTCTCCCACACTGCAGGCAGATTCTTCACCATCTGAGCCACGAGGGAAGCCCATGACAGCATTCCTGTAAGCACCATGCTGAGTTTCCCCTACCATTAACATCTTACATCAGTATGGTACATTTGCCACAATTAATGGACCAATACTGATACATTATTATTAACTAAAGCCCATACTTGATTTAAATTTCCTCAGCTTCTCCCTAATGTCCTTTGTTTGTCCCAGGATCCCACCTAGGACCCCTCATTACAATTAGTCATCATACCTCCTTAGGCTTGTCTTCTGTGAAAGCTTCTTGGCTTTGGTATTTTTTTAATTCTTCAGCTTATATTATACAACAGGGTTGAGAACTTCTGGTCTGGAGTCAAAAGCATGAAACTTCTAAGGGTGGGCTGTCTGGGCTCAAATTCTGGCTGGGCTGTTTATTAGCTACGAGGCCTTGGGCACTAAGCAATTCTGTAAAATGGAAATATTAATAGTGCTACCCCATTAGTTGTAAAGGGTGAATGAGTCCAGTGTTTCTCAACGTTTTCACATCATAATACCCAGAGAAAATACATAGTATTTGTGTGATGTATTAATGTAACACACAAGTTCTAGTGGCATAAATCAATGAATCTTCTCACTGCCAGGGATGAAGGGCTCAAAGCTTGAGCTACCTGTAGCTGTGCTGTGTTGGGTTAAGAAGTTTTGGACTGATCTGTAAAAGCATTTAGACTCCACCTGAGTGAGACCTCCATAAATATTTTCCATAAACTAAATGAGGAAGAGATATACCTGTAAGGAGCAAAGAGTAGTGCAGACTGGGGCAGTGATAGTGACAAGGCAAAGGGCGGCGCTTTTGCAGCCCATTTGCACTGACCTGTTGCCTTTCAAAAGGACATGAGCAGCGTATCTGGAACAGCAAAGAACCCGATCTCTCTTCCCGATGGACTCCAGGTGACCAAACCCCAGGTCACCTCGTTACACTGTGAGGAACAAGAGCGGCCAGGCTGCTGACATATGAGGAATGCAGGGCGCCTGAAAAATTAAGCAGTGCCACTTGGAAACTGAAGATTGACGATTTCATGTCAGGAGCCTCCTCTGAAGAGGATCCTTCCTGCAGGGTACTGCCTCTCTGGCGCCACCTCCTGGTGTAAGCTAGGTAGTCCATGACAGGCAGAAGCTGCCAAAACTCTGGGTTTTGTGGTTTTTTTTAATGAAGTTTTTGAATTAAGAAACTTAAGACTTGGATAGGTCAAATAAAAACAATTTCCAGGGAAAAAATAAAAACTCACAGTAGAAAAAATAGTTAAAACACTGTCTGGGTTATTGCAGAACCCAGAGAATATATTCATGTAATTGAAAAATTCTAGGTGCTTCTTAAGTGACCTTTTGAAACAAAATGACTTATCAAAATTTTAATTTGTAGTTCTTGGTTTTGAGGTTCATAGGACAAGCTAGGAAGTCTTCAAATCTTGAGCTGAATTAGTACCAAGAGGAGTTTTTTTTTATTTTTGAATCAGGTTTTCCTCCTCCAAGAGGTAACAGCAACAGCAGCACCCACCCTCCCATCGCTTCTTTCTAGGCTTGGCGAGCCCGCAGAGCAGCCCACAGCTTCATCTGCCTGGGAGCTGAGAGACTGGGTGACTATAGCTGGCACAGCAGCTGGGAGTTGCCGATCTCCAGCAGCTCATCCAGCAACTCCAGCCCTCATCTTTCCAGCCAACCATGAATGCAGTGTTTGGATGAGTGGGATCAAATGTTCTCCCAGCATCTGCTTTTCTGTTCTGGGCCAGGGCTGCAACCAGCATGGGGGTGGTAGGGCTTCCAGCCCCACACAGGACCACAGGCTATGGTTCCCGGAGAGGTCTTATCGCAGGGTGAGGGCTGTGGTAGCCAGGGGCATATTTGTACAGTGCAAAGATACTAATCATTTTGATCCCAGCCAAGCTTTGTTATTTCAAAGTTGATCTTGGGATCAAGCTCTGGGTTCAAATGTTCCAGTCTATTTCAGTAGCAAAAATTCTTCCCCGCCTCCCAAACCTCTCTTTTTCTAACTGTGTATTTCTTGAGGCTGAAGAAATTAGAGATGTGAATGATTGTTACCTGCAGATGGTTCTCTCTACAATTTGCCCACAAACGTGTCAGCACCATCCCTAACCGACAGTACTTGTGCCTTTGAGACCCATAGAGATTCATGGGTGATTTAGAAATAATAATAAATACTGATGTGCAGAAAAGATTTCTTACTACTATAAAGCATTTCTGTGGTCCTCATTGGGGTCACAAAGAGCCAGACATGACTGAGTGACTGAACTGAACACCTTATAGGGAGGTGTGTCAGTGGCAAGAGTTTTATAATTGACAGACTAGGGCTCAAATTTTAGCCTTGCTGTGTGACCTTGGGTAGATTGCTTAGCCTCCCTGAGCCTCCATTTTCTCAGGTGTAAAACTGAGATACAAATGCCATCCTCAAAGTGTTGTTTTGGGAGAATTAAGAAGGACAGCAAGTGCTAAACTAAATGCCCAACATGTGGTAAAAGTGCGATCTTGGGTGGCAGGGCTATGGTTATTCTCCCCATAGCTTTGTGAGGTGGGTCAGACCTGCTCTACAGGACTTAGAGCTCAAGGACACAGAGTGATCCACATGAGGGTCACAGCCCGTGGGGGCTCAAACTCTGGTTCTCCAGGCACCGAGCCTAGAGCCCTTTCCTCATTCCACATATAGGATGCATTCTCTCCTCCCTGCCAAAGTTGCAGACACTCAGCTGAAGCTCAGACTGCGGGGCTGGAGAAGGGGCCGCAGCAGAGGAAGCCACAGCAGGGAGTGGATGTTCCAGCAGTTAGACATGAGCTGGATGCCCGGAGCTCAGGAGCCTAAGGACCTAAACAGTGTTCACAGCAGGGAGGCCCAGAGGGGTGTGTGAGGCTGAGGGCTTGGCAGTAAAGGACAGGCAGCCTAGCAAGCAGCTGGTGCAGGCTGACTTGGGGAGCCACGCAGTGACTCAAGAGGCCAGAGGCTCGAGACAAGGACAAATATGAACTCAGAAACAGACAGAAATAGAGGGAGGAAAACTTGATGAGTGGCTCCAAGATCATGTTAATTCAGGATGGGACCTGGCTTCTGGGGTGTGACAAGTGAAAATCTCTGTCTGTGGTGGAGTCAGTTAAGATGGTCCTTTAGGGGCTTCCCTGATGGCTCAAGTGGTAAAGAATCCATCTGCCAGTGCAGAAGACAGGGGTTCGATCCCTGGTCCATGAAGACGCCCACATGCTGCGGAGCCCTTAAGCCATGTGTCACAATGATCGAGCCTGTGCTCTAGAGCCTGGGCACCACAACTGCTGAGCCCGCGTGCCACCAGCACTGAAGTTCACGGGCCCTAGAGTCTGTGCTCTGCAACGAGAGAAGCCACTGCAATGAGAGGCCCATGCACTGGAACAAAAGGTAGCCCCCACTCGCCACAACTAGAGAAAAGCCTGCACAGCCATGAAGACCCAGCGTAGCCAAAAATAAATTATTTTTAAAAAGATTCTCCTTTAGGATTCCTTCTTATGACAAAGAAAGAAGGTGTCTTTCCTTTCTTTCTTTAGCAAAACAAGCAATACTTCACAAATAGATTCCTCCAAGTCTCCAGTCAAGGAAGATTAGCTAGGAGAAGTCTGATTTGCTATGATTTGGTATGAGGTGCTCCCGATATCCATGTGGTGTCCACGTGGTGTCCACGTGTCCGTGCAGTACAAATAACCAGAATCTCTTTCAGCTTGTTTTCCAGAGAAACTGGAGTCATGTAATCTTAGCCTGGAAGGTCATCCAGCTCCCATTTCCCTCCAGCACATGAAGCTTCCCTTTCAAAGTGGTCTGAACACCACTGGTGACAGGGAGCCAACTACCTCCCCACCATCAGTCCTTTACATATATGCACAGCTCTGAATTTTAGAAAAATATTTCCTTATTATATTCTTTAATGGCCAGTGACAGAAAAGCAAAACTGAACCTGTCATTAACAAAAAATAAATTAACAAATAAGGAATCCACTGTGCAGTAAGCCTCTGATGTGCCACCCAGACAAAGGACTTTTAGCACCAGCTTCTGGCACACTGCCAGCAGGCAAGCTTTATCTGGCAGCCCCTTCAGGGACTGCTTCCCTGGAACCGTCTTCTTGGGACAACCCACAGCCAATGACTAATCGATTCCGGGGCATAGATGTCTGGGTCATCGCCACCTAGGTCTCACCCTGGGCTTGGCCAAAGCTGTCGTCAGAACTGCATTTGGCTTGAGTCCCTGCCTCTGCTCCCTTCCTCAAAACATTCATCCCTAGGACACTCTTTAATAAACATCCTATACCCTAAGCTCTGCCTGAGAGTTCACCTTCCAGGGAACAAAAGTGTGGCCTACTGGCCCTCCTAACTGGCAGGTCTAGAGGACATCAGGCACAGCTGGCCCCAGGGGCTCTGGAGGAGTGAGCCAGGGCTTACTGTCACCCCTTCTCTTGGTTGTGTGTGGCTTTGTCGTGACTTCACTTTTAGATACATCTGTGCAGCCTCACATCCAGTGAGGGGAGAAGCTTTTCCTCAGCAACTCCCTAGAAGTTCAAAATGTACTTCTCATTGAACGGATCTGGGTCACAAGCTGATTCTTGGATCAGTCACTGTGGCCAGGGAAGAGGGGGTAGGCTGATTCTCTTAGGCCAGAATCATACAATCACCTGGATGAAGGGATGGAGTCATCCGCCAAAACACGAGGGCCAAGAGAAGGGGAGGGACGGTTCCATGAACAAGATGTGGGTTCTGTGACGAGAAGAAAGGAAGGCAGACCCCACACAGGCAAACGCCACAAAGATCTACCACGATTGCCCTGTGCAAAAGTTCCGCCCGCAGAGTCACACAGCCTCCTCCACAGGGACAGCCCGCACATCTGCCCCCACATCCTGACTGCCCCTCCACCCATCTCCCATCTTCTCTGACATGGGTTGGTCCTGAGCCCTCTCACCCCTCAGGGCATTTTCTTCTAAAAAAACGATCTCTTTTGTCTTTGGTTTCAAAGTGCTGCCCAGAACAAAATACTGTTGCTCATGTCAATGTATGGCAAAACCAATACAGAATTGTAAAGTAAAAAAAAAAAAAAAAAAAGTATATCAGATAATCGCTTCTCTCCTTTGGGACATTCTACTTCTGTTAATGAAGTCCAGGAACAAAAGAATGAGCTTGTCTTGGTGGACATAAAAATTTGCCTTCTAACGAGAAATACGGTTCTATTTGCCTGACACCTTGAGTTGCTTTCCCAAGTTCCAGTATGGTCACATATCTTCTCATTCCACAGTTGTATAGTTAAATTTTCAAATAATATGGCACATAATATGACAATTATATGTGTGTATATATATATAGAGAGAGAGACAGAGAGATTGGATATAGGAACTCATCCTGCTTTGACTTGGTATATTTTATATGACTCTCATGCATATGAAATTACATGCGTGAGAAAGATTACTGGACCAGAATCCTGGGTTTAAGCCCTGAGCACCAATACGTACAAGCTGTGTGACCTTTGCTGATCACTTAATTACTCAGTCTATGCTTAATCATACAGATATGAGTTAAAAATATCTACCTTGCATAAGTCATATGTATCAAAATCAATTATCACATATGCTTTTAAAACTATATGTATATGTGTATATACAGTATAATGTGTTTTTTATTATAAAATGTTTTTACTTTTTAGAAAAGTTACAGTATAAAATCTTTCCTTACCATAGATCATAGTTTAAAAATTTGAAGAAAAGCATTCCTTCCTGGCCTATACTGTCTTATTCACCATTTCATACACACACACACAAACGGAAACAAAGTTTCATGAACCAAAATTCCCTTTTGTTACCTATGAATAAAGAACAAATAATAAAGTTAAATAGCAAAGATAATTGTATTACTATTCAAATACAATTTAGAAACATCCCCAAATAAATAATACAAAACTGCCAAAGGATGCTCTAGCCCCATTACATTGATATCATAGCTCATTAGTAATCACAACCCAGACGAGGAGGAGGGGATTCCAGCAGAGTGCAGTACATTCAGGGTTGATGAAGCTACACCTCTGGGTACCACCTGCAGTATGGAAGCCCCAGGGGGGACACCCAGTGGCAGGAGGTTGGAGCTGCAGAGGCTGGGGGTGAGAGAAGCCTGCACAGATGTGGAGAACTGCTGGCAGAAGGGTCTGAAGAGAGAAAAAGATACCCCTGACCTCTCACCACTACAGCACAAGAAAAGGGAAGGTAATATTTCCATCCTAAAATATTAAAGTGAGAACAGGTCATTGAACTGAAAGTTTGCAAGATAAAAACAAATAAACAAAAAAACCCATTTTGACAAAAAATGCATGGATTCTTGTCAAAAATATTAAGTAGGAAAAAAATGTATACCCAAATAAAAACAAATGAAAATTCAAAACTCTTAAGATCCAAAGAAGGCAATTGTGATCAAGATATTTGACAGGTGGGATGAAGTTCAAGGTTAGTCTCTCATACTTCCTTAGGGAGTAGTAAATCAGGCATAATTTATCTAATTGCTCACACTTACTTTTAATCTCAGTGGAAATGAAACTGCTTAAATTGCAAAGGTGATAAAGCTTTGAAAAACGTAGACAGGTGTGGTTGCTGGCTCCAGAAAGCACCCCTTCTCCCCGTGCCTCCCCTCTCCCGCCTCCTGCCTCCCCAGGGCCTGCCATGCTCAGCATGACTCACACCTGCAGACAGTCAGGGCCTCGGGCAGCAGCTCCCCAGCGGAGACAGGGCAGGACTATAAAAAGCACCTCAACCACAAATCAACCACCTTCCAGCTGACTCGGCCTCACACTCCACTTTCCGGCACTCTGATAATTGAGCCTCTGATTGACCTATTTCCTGGTTCAGGTCCATCTCTCTCCTGCCAGGACCTGGCTCCTGAACTTCACCCCCTTTGGCGTGGCATTTAAGCAAAGGTTTTTCTTTCTCCGCTTGGCTCCAGTCTCTGCCTCCGCCGTTTCCTCTCTGCATAATCCTTCCACACACCTGCAATTGAGTTATTGCATCAAAGGCCCTTAGATGCCAGATGATCTGAGAAGGAACACGTATTGTTCATTTTTTGGATTCGTTAAAAAAAGTCCAAGAGATCATCATAGACTAATTCTGAAGGAGAAAAGGGGGCCGGGGGTATGTGAGGAAGGCAGCCTCTCTGAGGAGAGAGGAGTCAGAGATAGAAAAAGAAGGCTCGGACATTCAACAGGCCACATGGAGATGGAGGTCTGGGAGTGATGAGGTAAAGAAAAGAAGAGCCCACAAAACAATGTTCTTTAAAAAAAAAAAAAAATCTCATTTGGCTGATTGCATCTTAGTTGGGTAAGCAGGATCCTTAGTCATAGCATATGGGATCTAATTCCCTGACCAGGGCACCCCCTGCATGGGAGCTTGGAGTCTTAGTCACTGCACCGAAGTCCTAAAGCTCTTTCTGTACATCAAAATATTGCTGCTGGACTTCCCTGGTGGCACAGTAGATAAGAATCTGCCTGGCAGTGCAGGGGATAGGGGTTCGATCCCTGGTCCGGGAAGACCTCACGTAGAGTGGAGCAGCCAAGCCCATGAGCCACACCTACGGAAGCCCACTGACTTAGAGCCTGTACTGCATAAGAGAAGCCACTGCAGGGAGAAGCCCGTGTACCTAGGAACTAGAGAAAACCTACATGCAGCAATTAAGATGCAGTGCAGCCAAAAATGCATTAAAAATAAATATATTTATTTAATAGTATATACACGTCAAAAAAAAAGAGAAAAAGACCATTGTGGCCATGGCCTTTGGGTTGTCTCAACACATCAGCTCCTTCCTATCATGTGTGGCCCCATCTGCCTGGGCAGGGTGTCTCCCACCTGGCTCCTCCTTACTCAATCTATAAAGTCACCTTGCTGGTCTCCTGCTTGGGGAGGGCCCCTGCACCCTGAGACAAGCCCCAACCTATTGTAAACCCTCCTCCCACTCTTTCTTTTCCTGAGTGTCTCTGTCTCATCACGATTACTCTATTGAATCTGCCATATTTAAGGTCTCTCTTCTCCACTGGGCTTCCCAGGTGGCACTAGTGGTAAAGAATCCCCCCGCCAATGCAGGAGATGCGACAGTCACAGGTTCGACCCCAGGGAAGATGCCCCTGGAATAGGAGATGGCGACCCACTCCAGTACTCTTGCCGGGAAAAATTCCATACACAGAGGAGCCTGGTGGGCTACAGCCCATGGGGTCACAAAGAATCGGACATGGCTGAGCGACTAAGCACGTGCTCCCCTGCTAGACTGTAAGGCCTGCAGAGCAGGGATCACATCTAGCTTCACCTTCTGCCCAGCTGTGGCCTATCGCCCCTAGACCTTCCACTCAGGTGAGCCAAGGTGTCACAGGTTCATTCCCAGAAAGTGGGTTCTGAGTGGGAGTTCATTGTGCAGAATGTTTGTGAGGAAGTTCCCTGGGGGATGACCGCTAGAGGAGGGGAGGAGGGGGAAGGAGCCAGAGATACAGAGGAAGGACGGAAGCCAAACACAGGCCTGAGGACAGCCTCAGCTGAGGCCAGGAGGTGCCCTGGAACTGGAATGACCTCCAGAGTTAGGGAGTTGGGGGGAGATGATGGACATTTATACTCAAGCATTGTCGTTCACTGACGGGGTCACTTGGGAAGAGGTGTGCTTGGGCAGGATGACTTTGGCTATAAAGCCACTCCTGGCTGACGGTCAAAGGTTGTCTGCTGTCTCTGATGCAGCTGACTTAGAAATTAAAAGGTGTTCCATGATTATCTCACTGTTGGCCATGGTTACCATGGTGGCAGCAGAAGCTGTGAAATGTGCATTTTATTCATCTCTCCATCCATCTGACCCCCGATCTCACAAAGATTTGTTGAGTACCTTCTAGGTTCCAGACCCCCACTCCACAGCACAGAAATCATCTATTCATTATACCTCCACTGGAGGTTTCTTCAAGATTAGAGAAAGTGTGTGGCAGGAATGAGGTGCTAGAACAGTTAAAAAAAAAAAAAAAAAAAAGGTGGGAGGGGGGATAAAAGGGCCACCAAAGCAGAACCTACCCCTATGGCACAATTTAGGAAAAGGAGCATGTAACTGATGGGCACCAACAACAGAGCCGCACTCTCCAAACTCGCTTTCATCTCCCTAATGAGTGAGGGACAGTATGTCACGTTTCATTAGAGAAAACTGAGCCTCAGAAAGTTGATGGAACTTGCTCACAGTCATGCAGTCTCAAGTGGTACCAGATACAAACCCAGCTCTGCCTGAATGCAGGGCTGTTGCTCAACCTTTTGCCTGAAGACCTTGGCTCAGCCCTTGCTGCGAAGCCATCAGCCTGGACACAGAGGGCTGAGATGCAAGTGGGCCTTGTGGCAGCTGGGGAGACACCACCAGCCAGGGATTTGACCAACCAAGTCTGAGCCACAGAGATCCTCTCTACTTCCCTTGTGGGTGAACCCCAACCTGCTCACTTTACCTGGCCTGACCCCTGACTGCTCTCTGCAGAATGAGTCAGCTCAGCCCTCCTGACCTTGGGGCTGTTACTCTGATTCCAATAAACCTGGCCACAGCCACAGCGGCTCAGCCACAAGGGCCCATAACCCTTTCTCTGACGCCCTGCCTACTTTTAGGTGAATGAACTCTCAGAGGTCATTCAGATATAGGTTTTCTTGCTCCTGCGGAAATTCCCAAGCCTCCCATTATCTGTGTCCTGCCATGAAAACATGACTTGAGTTGCTAATTGGTAAACTCCTTCAGGGCAGGATCACAGTTCAGCTTTGAATCTCAGCACCTGGTGTATTACCCAGCTAGAGCAAATGTTCACCGTGCATTCATTAAAAAAGTAAAACCGATCAACACACACACAATGAGTAAGGTTACAGCCATTCCAATACTTTGGCCACCTGATGCGAAAAGCTGACTCATTTGAAAAGACCCTGATGCTGGGAAGGATTGAGGGCAGGAGGAGAAGGGGTCGACAGAGGATGAGATGGTTGGAAGGCATCACTCACTCAATGGACATGAGTTGGTGATGGACAGGGAGGCCTGGCATGCTGCAGTCTATGGGATCGCAAAGAGTCAGACACGACTGAGCAACTGAACTGAACAGAAATTACTAACGTGTTCCACTATTTCAGAAAGATCCAGCTTTAGAACATCTTTTATTCACTTAACGAGGACTTAAGGAACACTTGCTAAATGTCAGGTGCTAGATGCCAGGAAGACATCACTGGTAAAAAAAAGTTACAGTTCCTAACCTCATGGAGGTTACAGACTAGTAAAAGAAACCAATATTAAACAAATCATTGACCAAATGGCAGTCATTGTGATGAGCGGCACAGTGCTATGCAAATTGCATGGGTTCTTGGGTCCTAGTCTGGTCCCAGGGGCTACAGATTTTCTACAGAAAGAATAGTCAAGCTGGAACTTAAAAGATGAATGAGAACTAGCCACTCCCATGAGCTATTTTAAACACAGAGGAAAGTCCAGAGATAATATACCAAACATCTATAAAATCACCATGTAGATTTTCAATTATTAGTATTTTGTCTTGTTTTGGTCAGAACCTTCTTTAAAAAAGAAAAGCTTCACAGACATTATCAAAGCTCTCTTGGCCCAGTTGGAAGGAAGATAGGTATCAATTGCATAACCACTAGATTTGTTACCCCGTTACAGAAATTTTTGCACTATTTTTTATATTTCATAATAAAAATGTTTTAAAAGAGATATTTTATCTAATTTGTTATTCTACAAAATGTAAAATCTAATGGGATAATTTAAAACAAGTAATGAAAGAGAAACTTTTCAAAACAAATAGTTAAAAGAAAAGTAATAAAATTATGAATTGTTTTCTTAATAAATATATAAAAAATGACTCAGTCAAAGAGGAAAGAAGTGCCATGACAGCAGGGAAGGTCTAAGGTATTGGAGTATGCCTGTGAGGCAAGAGCACTGCGTGGACAGAGAAAGGAGACATGGGGACACCAGAGGACATTGAAGAGGAGGGTATAGCCAGGTTAGGCAGGGCACTGTGAGCTGTGGCAACAGATTTGCATTTTTTTAAAAAAGAAATGGAACATCAGGGATTATGTTTAAGCAGGAAAGTAACATAATTAGATTTGTGTTTTTAAAAAAATATTTCTTGCTGCTACCTGGAAAATAGATTAAAGACTGTAAGAACGGACATGAGGCTTTGTCCAGGCAAGAGGCTCTGGTGTCTGGTGCAGGGAGCACGGTGCTGGCAGTGAAATGCAGAGCAATGGACAGAGTGCGAGCTCTTCAGAAGGCTATTGGGTTGGCAAGACTTGATGACTGTCCGGCTGTGCCGTGGACTGGGGTGTGGGGGAGGTGAAAGGGAGAGGCGGAGTCAATGAGGACACCTCCCTGATTGCCTCCTTGACCATCTAGGTAGCTGGCGCTGTCATCGTCTGAGCAGGAAACCAAAGAGGAGGGGAAAGTTTAGGAGACAGCTGATAAATTCATTGTAACTGAGTCGGGCTTGTGATGTCAGGCCGATACCCAGATGGTGATGACAAGTTGGTGGTTGGATACAGGGGTCAGAGCTCGGAAGACAGATATGAAATGGAGGTTCATGGTAACCACTCCCACGTTGGCAGGTGGCATTAAAAGCCTTGGGAGTGGATGAGATCACATGGGGAGAGCTTAGAGGGGAAAGAGAGTTAAAACTGACAGGACCCAGAGACCAGAACAAAATCTTCACGACAGCTCACCGTCAACACCAGACTCAGGGAGGACCAGGAGATCCCCACTCTGTGCCTGGCGTGGATTCTCCCATGTAGGGCTGAAAACATATAGGATCAACAGTGGATGAAGGTCAGCCAAGCAATTTGAGAAGGCAGCCTCAGGGGATGGAGGAAGTGCGTTTTACTTATACCCTGATAACTCTGAAATAAGGCAGTCCCCTAGAGGGACACCACTGGAACTCTAAACATCACTTGGGTGAAAGTCTCCAAGTCCACCTCCCTCCTGTCTGCCTCCTGGACATTTTTTGTAGTATTGAAATGCTCAAGTCCTAGAGGGTTGCTTCTCAAAGCTGAGGAAATCCAATTTCTTAGCTATGAAAGGAAATCTGGCTTCCAAGTGCCACGGCTCGCCCAGAAAAGCAATCTAGTTGGTTAAACATGAACTTGCCCAACATCAGCATATCACCCCACCGTCAAGCCTCAAAGTCCCCAAGCTAAATTATGTAAGCTCTGTGGGTTTATTAAGAGCTATTTGTCAATTTAATAGTACAAAAACAAGGAGGAGCCAAATGCTCGACTGAGGCAGACAGATTTATGAAGAGTGTGACTCAGGTGCTTTCTCCCTGCAAGCTCCCTAATAAAATGCTGTAGTCAACTGAAGCCTATAAACGTCAGAGGAAAATTAGCTTGTACCTTAGAAGCAGCAGCTCCCAGAAAATAAATTGCGAGACTCTTGATACACACCCACCCACACGCACACGTACATATCTATACCTGAGTAATATGTGCACACACGTGTCACTTACACACCTGTATCTGTGTACACACCCATGCAGATGTGTGCTGCTGCTGCTAAGTCACTTCAGTCACGTTCGACTCTGTGTGACTGCAGCCCACCAGGCTCCCCTGTCCCTGGGATTCTCCAGGCAAGAACACTGGAGTGGGTTGCCATTTCCTTCTCCAATGCATGAAAGTGAAAAGTGAAAGGGAAGTCGCTCAGTCATGTCCGACTCTTCGCAACCCCATAGACTGCAGCCCACCAGGCTCCTCCATCCATGGGATATTCCAGGCAAGAGTACTAGAGTGGGGTGCCACTGCCTTCTCCGTGCAGATGTGTAGATGTATACAAATACTTGCTGGAAATGAGAAAAGCACTAGTGGGAGTGTAACTCTTCCCTGTAACTAACCCTCCTTTGCACAATGTCCCACAATGTGTGTGTTGTGTGTGCACACACATGCACATCCAAGAAGTACAGTACATCTTAAGCAACGACAAAGGTGTGCTAACTGATCTTTCCTCCCCACAATCAAAAGAGCACATGGCTTGTTTCCTACTATATTTTTTGGAGAGGAACAGGGCTTTCTGAAGAAGGTGGCCTGGGGTTCTAGAAGCTGGAGGGTTGGTGGGAATGGTGTTCTAGGAGGAAGGGGGCAGTCTGAACAGAGATGGGAGAATCAGGACCTTAGACATCAGGCTTTCACTGGAGCATCAGGGAAAGCATGAAAGTAAAAATGGACAAGCCCGTCAGGGGCAGGGTCCTACCATGAAGGGTCTCAAATTTGAAGTGAAATAATTTGGATTTCATTTGCAGGACATGGGGAGTGGAAGACATTTTAAAGGGTTTCTATGGGAAAGTAACATGCTCAGGATTGTTTCAGGAAGACTAATCTGCTCATAGGCTGCTGAGAAACAAAATGGAAAATTCGGGAGGCTATAACATCAGTCCAGACCAGAATTTAAAACAGTGAGATTGTGATTTTCTCTTAACATGGAAAGATGTTTGCACTTAAAATCTAAGGTTAAGTCGGTTGCAAGTTGATATGTATTATATACATAATCTCATTTTTGCAAATATAAATACACAAACACCTACAATGTACATCTGCACAGGAAAAGTCTGCAAGAAACACAACCAAATGCCAACACTGGTTACTCCTAGTTGATGGGTTATTGGATCACTTTTTAAAATTTGATTTTGTGTATTTTATATTATTTCTACAATGAACGTTTTCCTGTGTTAAAAGAAAAGAAAAGGAGGGGAGAGAAGGGAAATGGAATCTGCCTTTACCAACCAGAAAATCCATCAAAGTATTTCCCTAAACAATAGAATCATCCACCTAAGAACTGGACTGGGCCTCTCCCCTCGTTTAATAGCCCGGAGTCCAGGTCATGGTGACCCAAGCCAGGGAGGAAGCCACCAGAATGGAAAGGACACAGCATTTCCCTCCAGAGGTTTCTAATCACAGTCAGTCCTGGCAAGGGAGAGTCAGACAACCTGGTTCAGGTAAAGAATGCCAAGAGCAGTGAACCTGGGCTGCAAACCGGACTGGCCACTATGCCACTCACAGCCTGAGAACACCTTGTTGCCAGAAGAGCTTGGGGAATATTATAGACCAATTCTATCACTAAAAACACAAAAAATCAGGACGGTGAAAGTGAAAGGGCTTATAAACTCTACAGCACTTTCTTGTCTAGTGCTTGTTAACCCAGACCACCTCAGAATCACTACTGCAACTCACCCCAACTCTACCCCTCTCGCAGAATCTAATCCAACCACAGCAAAACACGTTCTCAAGCTCTTACTGTGTACCACGCACTGTTCTATGGGTGGGAAGTCCAGCGGCAATCAGAGCGGATTCTGTGGGTCTGACCCAGGGCATTTCATGTCCTTGAAGACGCACCATGCTTCTTCCTCCCTCTGCTCTTCCCGCTCCCCTCCTTCTGCCTTCTTAAACGTAGACTTCATGAAGCTGGAATTTGATTGGCTTTTTTCTCTCAGCTGTGGGCCCAGGACCCAGAACACCTGCTTGGCCCATGGTAAGGGCTCCACAAACAATTGTTGAACCAATAGCCTTCACATGTGCTGTGTCTTCAATGGGAATCATACTTCCGCTACCATTTTGTCAGGCTTATTCGAAGCTCTTAGCGCCTCTTGGTTCAGCTCAAACATCACTCTCTCCTAGAAGCTCTCTGGAATTCACTAGATTTTTCTGTTAATGATTCCCTTGCCATCCTTGGCTTCTTCTCTTAGCACTTACATCACTGTAATTACATAATCACTTAATCAATCTCTCCTGTAAGTGTAGACAGTCCATGAATCCTGGGCCTGGGCTGGTCTTATTTACTGCTATATATCCTCAGTGCCGGGCTTCCAGGTGGCTTGGTGGTAAAGAATCCACCTGCCAATGCAGGAGACACAGGCGACGCAGGTTTGATTCCTGGGTTGGGAAGATCCCCTGGAGGATAAAATGGCAACGCAAGCCACCCTTGCCTGGAGAATCCCATGGACAGAGGAGCCCGGTGGGTTACAGTCCATAGGGTCTCAAAGAGTCTGACTTGACGGAGCACACACAGACACACACCCCAGTTCCTAGCACAGAATCTGGTCCAGGGGAGTCACTCAAATGTTGCTGACTGACTGACTGACTGAAGGAATGCATACAATTTGATGACCACCGAATCCCAGCTGGAAGCAAAATAATCCTCTTTTCTGTGGTTACTGAAGATGCTCCTGGATAGCTGTTGGCAGAGCGGCTCCCAGCAACCAGGCTAAGCCTCAGGGCATTTTGTGCTGCCTGGTCCTGTTTCTGAGAATAAATTCAGGAAACTGGAGGATGCACTGCGGTCACTGACTCATTCAACAAATATTTAGGTGTCATTAGTTGCAGTACAAAGAAGACTAAGCAGGCTCTGCTTTGGAGGGGCTTCCAGTTTAGTGGGGGTAATGGAACTAACTAACAAGATAAAGGCACTGGTATGTTGACAACTGTATTAGTTTTCTAGGGTTATCATAATAAAGTGCTGAACTGAGTAGCTTAGGAATTTATTGTCTCACAGTTCTGGGGGCTAGAAGTCCAAGTTCAGGGTGTCAGCAGGGCCATGATCCTTCTAGAAGCATAAGGGAAGCTCTGTTCCAGGACTCTCTAATTTGGGAGAGTCTTGGCTTCCGGCAGCACGACTCTGATCTTTGCATGGCATTCTTGTCGTGTCTGTGTGTGTGCATGCTAAGTCGCGTCAGTCGTGCCTGACTCTCTGCGACCCCGTGGACTGTAGCCCTCCAGGCTCCTCTGCCCATGGGATTCTCCAGGCAGGAATGCTGGAGTGGGTTGCCATGCCCTTCTCCAGGGGATCTTCCCGACCCAGGGATCAAACCCACGGCTCTCACGTCTCCTGCCCTGGCAGGCGGGCCCTTTAGCACCAGTGCCACCTGGGAAGCCCTCTTGTCATGTATGTCTGTGTCCAAATCCAGTCATATTGGATTTAAATGACCTCATTTCAACTTGATTACCTCTATAAAGAGCCTATCTCAAAATAGAGTCACAGCCTGAGATACTGAGAACCAGGACTCCAACATAACTTTGGAGGAACACAATTCAGCCCAGGACAGAGCCAGTCTGAGAGAGGTCTTCACAGAAGCCAGTGGGGCAATAAGAGGAGATAATCCAGTCCCAAGGGGTGGGGTGGAGGGTGAGGAAATGTGCATAAAAGGCTTCTCAGATCATGGGAAGCTTGGACTGAATCTTAAAGATGGAACAGGTGTTTTTCAAGTCACCCGTGGAGGTGGGATAGGGTATATAGCACAGAGATGGTGGGCAGGAACCAGGGGTGAGGGGTCCATACTTGGTTCCCAGAGGGCATGAGGGGCTTTGAGTTGCTGGGCTAAGGCCCGTATGTCACTGTGGTCCAAGGGATATCTTCAGGGGAGGCCCACCAGCTCTCTCCTAAGAGACCCGAAAAGGTTGCCTTCACTGCTTGGATGAGTTGTCCACCTGCAGGGGCCCTGTTCTCACTAGGTTGGGACTTGATTCCACTGGTCCTCCCCCGCACCCCCACCCCGGAGGCCTCCTTCTCCAGGCATCCCAGCATTCAGCAGGCTCACACACAAGACTGATGTATAAGCCACAGGCTGCCCATGCATGAAGTTCCAAAGGGAAAAACGATGGCAGGCAGACAGCACAGTCTGGGAGGGAGATCAGATCACTCCTTCCCTGCAGGCAAATCCCCGGGAAGGCCAAGTTGTCACGAGAAAGCCAGTTGATTCACCTATAATGAGAAAATCAATTTTGAAGAGTACTGGAAGTCCACGCTGGTTGGAACGCCGTGTTCCTTCCCTGTTGAAAAAGGAGTACAGAAGCAGCCAAATCATCCAGCGGAGACTGAGCAAGGATCGGGGCAGAGGTGACGGTGAAACATTAACCGCGCCTCACAGCTCTGTCACCTACCTTGCTCTCCCAGCTAGACAGGTTGCTGTGCCCAGCAAGCCACACTGCTCAGGTCTGCCAGCCAGACTTGCTTCCTACCTGGACGCTGAATGGATGGGCATTGCCAGCATCTGCCCCTGAGACTTGTCATTTTCAGCTTCTAAGTCTGGCCAGTGCCTGCCTCTGACAAGGTGACCCCCACCCCCACCCCCCAGGGTAACTGGGACTTTGTTTGCTCACTCACAGTCACCATCAAGCTCAGCTTCATCTATCCAAGAACACATTAAACACAATCTCTTGAATTTTTCCCTACAAATGGTTTATCTCAACTTCAGGTATTTCAATGTTTTCCTATTTAACTAGGTATTAAACGTTTTCAATGTTTAACCCTTCGCACATTTATTTCAGATTCCTGACTCTTCAGACTCCTGGCTGTCGCTTCCTGGGGACAAACACCAGGAAAAAAATATACTTCTTTCTAATTAGGAATTTAATTACCCTCTTTCATCCTGGGCATGGAAACCCTCCCTCCTCCTAGGTTGCAGTAGCCCACAGGGCTTGTGGAATAAGTGGGATTTCATATGCAGAAGAGAGGAAGAAGTTATCTAACCATCGCATCCTCTGCCACCCCCTTCTCCTTTTGCCTTCAATCTTTCCCACCATCAGGGTCTTTCCAAAGACAGTTAGATAACATCACCAACTCAATGGCCATAAATTTGAGCAAATTCCAGGAGACAGTGAAGGACAGGGAAGCCTGGCGTGCTGCAGCCCACGGGGTCATAGAGTCAAACGTGATTGCTTAGGGACTGAACAACAGCGAGGAAGACAAGTGCTCATAGCCGACGGAAGTCTCATCATGAGGCTCAGGCCAGGGATGGATTTTGTTGGGTTTGCATCATAGAGGTCATCTTATCTGTGGGTTAACAACACAAACACCACAGAGAGCTGGGTTCCAATCTTGGCTTTGCCTTAGAGACAGCTCTCAACCTCTCTGAGCCTTTGTTTATAAAACGGGATAATAATACCTGTATCTCCTGGAAAGATGAAGTAAAATAACGCACAGTGCTGCACACACAGTAAGCATTTTTCCTTCCTCTTTACCTTCTGTTTTTTTCATTATTGGAAAATTTCCCATAAAAGTCTTGTGTGCTAAGTGGCTTCAGTTGGTTCTGACTTTTTGTGACCCCATGGGCCATAGCCCACCAGTCTCCTCTGTCCATGGGATTCTCCAGGCAAGAATACTGGAGCGGGCTGCCATCCCCTCCTCCAGGGGAATCTTCCCGACACCGCGATCGAATCCACGTCTCCCGCAAGTTCTGCATTGCAGGCAGTTACCACTGAGCCACAAGGGAAGCCTTGCCAAGTCGCTTCAGTTGTGTCCGACTCTTTGTGACCCCATGGAACCCGCCAGGCTCCTCTGTCCGTGGGATTTCCCAGGCAAGAATACTGGATCGGGTTGCCATTCCCTTTCCAGGTGATCTTCCCATCCCAGAGATTGAACCCGCCACATCTCTTATGTCTCCTGCATTGGCAGGCGGGTTTTTAGTCCTCCACAAAAATCTCCTCTCCATCCTCCTGCCCAACCTCAACCACCAGTAAATTCAAAGCAGTGAGAGACGTCCAACAGTTAAATTTTCTTCTTTTCTTTCATAACTGTCTTAAACACAGCCTAATATTCACGTCTATGTATTTACTTCTAAGATTCACTTTAAAACAACACAATGAGGACATGGGGAAATGGCGTGTATAGAGGAAAGACCACTGGCCATGAGCTGATAGCTGTTAAAGCTGCATAATGGGTACAAGATGACGCTGTGAAAGTGCTACAGTCAAAATGCCAGCACATTTGGAAAACTCAGCAGTGGCCACAGGACTGGAAAAGGTCAGTTTTCATTGCAGTCCCAAAGAAAGGCAATGTTCAAACTACCAAACAATTCTACTCATTTCACATGCTAGCGAGGTAATGCTCAAATCCTTCAAGCGAGGCTGCAACGATATGTGAACCGAGAACTTCCAGATGTACAAGCTGGATTTAGAAAAGGCAGAGGAACCAGAGATCAAATTGCCAACATCTTTTGGATCATAGAAAAAGCAAGAGAGTTCCAGGAAAACATTTACTTTGGCTTTCTTGACTATGCCAAAGCCTTTGACTGCGTGGATCACAACAAACTGTGGAAAATTCTTCAAGAAATGGGAATATCAGACCATCTTGCCTTCTTGAGAAATCTGTATGCACATCAAGAAACAATAGTTAGAACCAGACATAGAACAATGGACTGGTTCAAAATTGGGAAAGGAGTACGTCAAGGCTGTATATTGTCACCCTGCTTATTTAACTTCTACGCAGAGTAAATCATGTGAAATGCCAAGCTGGATGAGGCTCAAGCTGGAATCAAGATTGCCGGGAGAAATATCAATAATCTCAGATACGCAGATGACACCACCCTAATGGCAGAAAGTGAAGAGAAACTAAAGAGCCTCTTGATGAAGGTGAAAGAGGAGAGTGAAAAAGCTGGCTTAAAACTCAACATTCAAAAAACGAAGGTCATAGCATCCAGCCCCATCACTTCATGGCAAATAGATGGGGATACAATGGAAACCATGACAGACTTTATTTTCTTGGGCTCCAAAATCACTGCAATTGGTGACTGCAGCCATGAAATTAAAAGATAACTTGCTCCTTGGAGGAAAAGCTATGACAAACCTAGACAGTGTATTAAAAAGCAGAGACATCACTTTGCCAACAAAGGTCCATTTAGTCAAAGTTATGGTTTTTCCAGGGGTCATGTATGGATGTGAGAGTTAGACCATAAAGAAGGCTAAATGCCAAAGAGTTGATGCTTTCAAACTGTGGTGCTGGAAAAGACTCTTGAGAGTCCCTTGGACAGAAAGGAGATCCAACCAGTCCATCCTAAAGGAGATCAGTCCTGGGTGTTCATTGGGAGGACTGATCCTGAAGCTGAAGTTCTAATACTTTGGCCACCTCATGCAAAGAACCAACTCATTGGAAAAGACCCTGATGCTGGGGAAAATTGAGGACAGGAAGAGAAGGGGATGATGGAGGATGAGATGGTTGGATGGCATCACCAACTCGACGGGCAGGAGTTTGAGCAAGCTCCGGGAGTTGTTGATGGACAGGGAAGCCTGGTGTGCTGCAGTCCATGGGGTCACAAAGAGTCGGACACGACTGAACGACTGCACAACAATG
Organism: Oryx dammah; assembly: GCF_014754425.2. Classification (NCBI taxonomy): domain Eukaryota; kingdom Metazoa; phylum Chordata; class Mammalia; order Artiodactyla; family Bovidae; genus Oryx; species Oryx dammah. Next base: position 75,731,405 of record NW_024070212.1, read on the forward strand.
GGTGCAAGGGAATTCATATACCATTCTCTGTACTTTTGTATATGTTTGACATTTTCTATATTAAAATTATTTTAAAAATCATATTGATAAGTTTCTATTTGCCAGACACTGACGGAGGAGAGAGGGTTTGAAAGAATAAATTCAGACCCTGAGGAGTTCACAGGTGGGTGGAAGAGACGGTTGTGACAGCGGTCATTTCAAGCAGAACAATAAGGAAAAACAGTTCAAGTGGTGGGGTGGGGGGGTGGGGTCAATGGAGCACCTGGGGAGAAGGACAGCTCTCCAGCTTCTGCTCTCCCCCCTAGACCACGTTGCTGGCTTACACAAACGCAGAGAAGGATTATGTCTGAATGGATATCATTCCTATCATGACCCGGTTCATACATAACCTCCTCCAAGAGCCACTTCATCCTTCTCTCTTGCAAGTTGTATTGAGTGCCTTCTTCCAAGCTGTGTCTACCTTAGACTTTATGACACTAAATAGAGTGGTTATACTGGGGTGTAGGGGAGAAGAGGGCAGTCGTCCATGAAAACCTTGGGTAATGCAAAGCTCCCATAATTCAGGACCAACCCAGACAGAATGGCACGTTTGTCCGCTTACCAAGCAATGGTGGCGCCCCCGTGTGGCAAAGATGTGAACATCAAAATGACCGGGTTCACCTGCACTCAAACTCAACTCAATTTACAAGAAGCCTCTCATTTTTTCAATATTTCCACATAAATGAGACAATATATTTCTACCATACTCCCTCAAATCTTCGGTGTAATTTAGAATTGCACAAAACTTGACTCCTGAACCACTGTTATCTATTTATCCGCTGACAGGCCTTCTTCCTCGCCTCTTTTCCCAACTGAGTAGGAGGGAGGGAGGAAGGAAAGATGGAAGGGAGGGTAAGATTAGACAGAAAGACTGACTTCTATTCCTCTCCCCTAACCCCCCAGCTCAGAGGCATGTCACGTGAGAATCTGACATTAGCAATCATCTTTTCTGTGCTGAGCAGTAAGTGACATATATGTGATGATAAATCCTAATGCTGTCTAGCTCCTCCATCTTGGGCTTGTCATTTCTCCTTCCAAAACCTTCATTCTCCTGTCTCTCATGAGGAAGAGCAATACTGACCAGACTTCTGAAGGGTCATAGAAGGGTCATATTAGAGAATGCTGGAGAAAGCCCTTTGAACGCTGTAAACCTGTGGACTCATGTCAGGGGCGTTGTGACCAGCTGGCACAGGGCATCCACAGCCTGGCACTTGTGGGTGACTCACCAGCTTATTATGTGAGCCCATCTCACCAGGAGGCCCCGAGAGTGGCTGAACTAATGTTTGCAAACCACTTTAAAGAGGAGAAGTGTTTTAAAACTGCTTGGATCACTTCGGGTTACATGACTTCTTTACAAGAAGAGCAAATGTGGACGTTTCTCTTCTTTTTAATTTTCTTTCAAAAAGGGAGACAACTCAGTCCCTCATTAGTTACAGTGTTTGAATTAGCCAAGTGAGGGTAGAAGAGTTTGGTGGTGGCAGAGTTATTTAATATATTACTATCATTATTTTTAATAGGAAGAGCAATGTGTGTGCTTATTTTTTAAGTGTAAGTGACACAGGAGTATAGAAAAAAAGGGAAAAGCCCAACTCTTCTAATACTACCTCCATCCCTTCCCAGAGGTGGCCTCTGTTTGACAGACATAAGAGATTTCAGTACTTATGGTCCTGCAATTTTCTTTTTTCACTTAACCATAAGTAGTAGCTTGGTTTTTTCTTTTTACAAAGACGAACATTTTTAAGGAAATTTAGAAAGCAATATAAACGTTTTACCAAGGGGACTGCGTCTTCTGCTTCTTGACACATGCATCCCAATGGCTGTTGCAGCACTAGTCACAATAACCAGGTCGTGGAAGCAGCCTAGACGTCCATGAACTGAGCAATGGATAAGAAGATGTGGTACATGCCTATAATGGACTATTAGCCGTGAAAAGGAATGAAATTGGGTCATTTCTAGAAACATGGATGACCTAGCAACTGTCATACACAGTGAAGTAGATCAGAAGGAGAAAAACAAATACCATATATTAATGCATATATGTGAAATCTGAAAAAATTGGTATAAATGATCTTATTTACATAGAAGGAATAGAGACCCAGACATAGAGAACGAACGTACAGATATCAAGGGGGAAGGTGGGGTGGGAAGAACTTGGAGTTGGGATTGACGTATATACACCGCTATGTATAAAACAGACAGCTAATGAGAACTTACTGTGTGCACAGGGGACTTCACTCAGTGCTCTGTGGTGACCTAAACGGGAAGAAAATCCAAAAGGAGAGGATATATGTACACATGTAGCTGATTTACTTTCCAGTACAGTGGAAACTAATGCAACATTTTATATATATTTTTAATTTATTTTTTGATTGAAGGATAATTGCTTTGCAGAACTTTGTTGTTTTCTGTCAAGCATCAATATGAATCAGCCATAGGTATACATATGTCCCCTCCCTCTTGAACTTCCCTCCCATCTCCCTCCCTACCCCACCCCTCTAGGTTGATACAGAGCCCCTGTTTGAGTTCCCCAAGACATACAGCAAATTCCCATTGGCTCTCTATTTTACATATGGTAATGTAAGTTTTCATGTTACTCTTTCCATACATCTCACTATCTATTCCCCAGTCCCCATATCTATAAGTCTGTTCTCTATATCTGTTTCTCCATTGCTGCCTTGCAAATAAATTAACCAGTACCATCTTTCTAGATTCCATATATGTGCATTAGTATACAATATTTATCTTTGTCTTTCTGACTTACTTCATTCTGTATAATGGGCTTTAGGTTCATCCACCTCATTAGAACTGACTCAAATGTGTTCCTTTTTATGGCTGAGTAATATTCCATTGTGTATATGTACCACAACTTCTTTATTCATTCATCTGTTGATGGACATCTAAGTTGCGTCCATGTTCTCAGTTCAGCTCAGTTCAGTCACTCAGTTGTGCCTGACTCTTTGTGACCCCATGAACCGCAGCATGCCAGGCCTCCCTGTCCATCACCAACTCCCAGAGTCTGCCCAAACCCATGTCCATTGAGTCAGTGATGCCATCCAACCATCCCTTCTCCTCCTGCCCTCAATCTTTCCCAGCATCAGGGTCTTTTCAAATGAGTCCACTCTTGGTATCAGGTGGCCAAAGTATTGGAGTTTCAGCTAGTTATTGTAAATAGTGCTGCAATGAACATTGGCGTACAGGTGTCCTTTTCAATTTTGGTTTCCTCAGGGTATATGCCTAGGAATGGGATTGCTGGATCATACAGGTGGTTTTATTCCTGGTTTTTTAAGGAATCTTCATACTGTCTTCCACAGTGGCTGTATCAATTTTCACTCCCACCAAAAAGTGTACGAGGGTTCCCTTTTCTCCGCATCCTCTCCAGTATTTATTGTTTGCAGACTTTTGGATGGTGGCCATTCTGACCAGTATAAGGTGATGTCTCATTGTAGAAACTAACACAACATTTTAAACAACTATTCTCCAATGAAAATTTTGTTTAAAACAACCTGTTTTTTCAGGCAAAATCGACACTTGGAATGTCATCCTAGCATCTGAGGGAAAGGATGCCCTGTGCCCAAATTTGCTGTGTGTTTGTCCTCCAAAACTAGAACGTGAGCTTCCCAGAACCTAGCACAATGCCTGGCACAAATCAATGTTTGCCAAGTGAATAAACGAATGGCCTTGTGATTCCACAGAATTAATCCCCACTGGGGCTTTCTGTGCTTCATGGCATCCTGCTTTCCTAGCACTTTCACACATTGGGTCATTCTGGCCTCAAACAATCCTCTATTTGTGTTGCACTTTGTATTCCATTATATGGTTATTTTGTATTGTTGTTATTCAGTCGCTAAATTGGGTTCAATCTTTGCAACCCTATAGACTGTAGCATGCCAGGTCCTCTGTCCTCCACTATCCCCAAAGTTTTCTCACATTCGTATCGATTGCATTGGCGATGCTACCTAAAACCATCTCACCCTCTGCCACCCTCTTCTCCGTTTGCCTTCAGTCGTTCCCAGCATCAGGGTCTTTTCCAGTGAGTCATCTCCTCTCATCAGGTGGCCAAAGTATTGGAGCTTCAGCTTCAGCAACAGTCCACCCAATGGTTATTTTACAGATGGAGAAACTGAGTCTTAGGGAAGTCACAGAGCTGGGCCCAGAACCCAGGGGGTTTTTCTGTTGCACCCATTGTTTTATTCACCAGTGCCTCCATCTACGACATATAATGGTCAGAGGATAACAGAATCAGGTGAATGTCGACACAGCTGAAACCTCACCTTGAGGTGGGGAGGGTTAACCCTCTTCAGTGTGTGAGCTAGGAGGGCTACTTTAGGTCAGGCACACTAAACTTCACAAAGGCCTCTGGTTTGCAAATCCATCTTCTGCCATCTGCTGGATGAAAGCAGAATTTCAGTACTGCCGCTCATCAGCCACGGTAGCAGTTTCCATCGGTTAAGATGCTTCTTCAGTTCTGTCGCTCAGTTGTATCCGACTCTTTGTGACCCCATGAATCGCAGCACGCCAGGACTCCCTGTCCATCACCAACTCCCGGAGTTCACTCAGGCTCATGTCCATTGAGTCAGTGATGCCATCCAGCCATCTCATCCTCTGTCGTCCCCTTCTCCTCCTGTCCCCAATCCCTCCCAGAATCAGAGTCTTTTCCAATGAGTCAACTCTTCGCATGAGGTGGCCAAAGTACTGGAGTTTCAGCTTTAGCATCAGTCCCTCCAATGAACACCCTTCCTTTAGGATGGACTGGTTGGATCTCCTTGCAGTCCAAGGGACTCTCGAGAGTCTTCTCCAACACCACAGTTCAAAAGCATCAATTCTTCAGTGCTCAGCTTTCTTCACAGTCCAACTCTCACATCCATACATGACCAACGGAAAAACCATAGCCTTGACTAGATGGACCTTTGTTGGCAAAATAATATCTCTGCTTTTCAATATGCTCTCTAGGTTGGTCATAACTTTCCTTCCAAGGAGTAAGCGTCTTTTAATTTCATGGCTGCAATCACCATCGGCACTGATTTTGGAGCCCAGAAAAATAAAGTCTGACACTGTTTCCACTGTTTCCCCATCTATTTCCCACGAAGTGATGGGACCAGACACCATGATCTTTGTTTTCCAAATGTTGAGATTTAAGCCAACTTTTTCACTCTCCTCTTTCATTTTCATCAAAAGGCTTTTTAGTTCCTCTTTACTTTCTGCCATAAGGGTGGTGTCGTCTGCATATCTGAGGTTATTGATAATTCTCCTGGCAATCTTGATTCCAGCTTGTGCTTCTTCCAGTCTAGCGTTTCTCATGATGTACTCTGCATATAAATTAAATAAGCAGGATGACAATATACAGCCTTGACGTACTCCTTTTCCTATTTGGAACCAGTCTGTTGTTCCATATCCAGTTCTAACTGTTGCTTCCTGACCTGCATACAGATTTCTCAAGAGGCAGGTCAGGTGGTCTGGTATTCCCGTCCCTTTCAGAATTTTCCACAGTTTATTGTGGTCCACACAGTCAAAGGCTTTGACATAGTCAATAAAGCAGAAATAGATATTTTTCTGGAACTCTCTTCCTTTTTCGATGATCCAGTGGATGTTGGCAATTTGATCTCTGGTTCCTCTGCCTTTTCTAAAACCAGCTTGAACATCTGGAAGATGCTTCTTAGTGACATGCAATTTCCATGTACAATTCCTTTCACTCCTCCAAGCAACTCTATAAGGTAGGTTCAACCTTATCCCCATGTTTGGATGAGGCCCTGGGATTTCTTTGGAAGGAATGATGCTAAAGCTGAAACTCCAGTACTTTGGCCACCTCATGCGAAGAGTTGACTCATTGGAAAAGACTCTGATATTGGGAAAGATTGAAGGCAGGAGAAGAAGGGGATGACAGAGGATGAGATGGTCAGATGGCATCACTGACTCAATGGACATGAGTTTGAGCAAGCTCTGGGAGTTGGTGATGGACAGGGAAGCCTGGCATGCTTCTGTCCATGCGGTTGCAAAGAGTCGGACACGACTGAGAGACTGAACTGAACTGAACCCACCTTATGTGTATTAGCTTTCTAGGATTGCTATATCACATTACTGCAAACCTGGTAGCTTAAAAACTGTAGGAATTTATTCTCACATCATTATGGAGGCCAGATGCCTGAAATCAAGGTGTCGACATAGGCGGACTCCTTCTAAAAGCTCTAGTGAAGAATATTTCCTGGCTTCCGCAGTTACTGGTGGCTCCCGTGTTCCTTGGCTTATGGCCACATCACTCTCATCCCTGCCTCCATCTCCACATGACCTTCTCCTGGTTCTCCCTGTGTGTCTCTCCTCTGTGTTTCTCTTCAAAGGAGTGTGTGTGTGCTCTGTTGTGTCTGACTCTTTGTGACCCATGGACGGCAGCCCACCAGGCGCCTCTGTCTATGGAATTTTTCAGGCAAGAATACTGGAGCAGATTGCCATTTTCTTCTCCAGGGGATCTTCCTGACCCAGGGATCAAACCTGCTTCTTTTGTACCTCCTGCATTGGCAGGCAGATTCTTTACCGCTGTGCCACTGGAGAAGCCCCAGCTGGACAGTTGCTATCTAATTTAGAGCCCGCCAAGACTATCCCTCGGACTGCAAGGAGATCCAACCAGTCCATTCTGAAGGAGATCAGCCCTGGGATTTCTTTGGAAGGAATGATGCTAAAGCTGAAACTCCAGTACTTTGGCCACCTCATGCGAAGAGTTGACTCATTGGAAAAGACTCTGATGCTGGGAGGGATTGGGGGCAGGAAGAGAAGGGGACGCCAGAGGATGAGATGACTGGATGGCATCACTGACTCGATGGACATGAGTCTGAGTGAACTCTGGGAGTTGGTGATGGACAGGGAGGCCTGGCGTGCTGCAATTCATGGGGTCGCAAAGAGTTGGACACGACTGAGTGACTGAAGTGAACTGAACTGAAGACAATCCAGAGTGATCTCTTCTCAAGCTCCTTCACTTAATTCCAACTGTAAAAACCCTTTTTCCATAAGGTCACATTCACGGTTTTAGTTTCCTGGGGTAAAAAGGTAAGCATATCTTTTAGGTGTGGGGAAGTAGCCAGTCAACTCACTAGGCTATATTCTTGAGTTAATATGTTACAGAATCTATGATCCTAATCCTTGTTGCTGCTGCTGCTGCTAAGTAGCTTCAGTCGTGTCCGACTCTATGCGACCCCATAGACGGCAGCCCACCAGGCTCCCTTGTCCCTGGGATTCTCCAGGCAAGAACACCAGAGTGGGTTGCCATTTCCTTCTCCAATGCATAAAAGTGAAAAGTGAAAGTGAAGTCGCTCAGTCGTGTCCGACTCCTAGCGACCCCATGGACTATAGCCCACCAGGCTCCTCCATCCATGGGATTTTCCAGGCAAGAGGACTGGAGTGGGGTACCATTGCCTTCTCTTAGGTGGAATCAATACTGTTGTCAGCAACCCGCCCCTCTGTATCTTCTCTCCCTCTCAATCCTTCCCATTGCAGCTTCCCCCTACTTCTTTCTGTTCAGTGAAAGTAGAGGTTAAAAAAAAAAAAAAAGAAATCCTTGCACCCTGAGTCTCTCTGCTGTTGCCCACATGATTTACTATGGATCAAAGAGCAAAAGTGAGCACTAACAATTACCCTGTGACGACAGGCACACCAGGAGTTTGCGGACAAAGCTAGATGCAGTGAGTCCCCACCAGGGCCTCCCCAGGGCTGGCCTCGCCTGCTGGCTTTCCCAAGACTCTGCACCTCTCTTTCCTGCTGCTCCTGAAGTCACTTCCATCTGCTGGAAGTCTCCACCTGCCAGGTGATCAGCAGACACTGAGGCCCAGCAGACACCTACCAAATCAGTGCAGAACTCCTTCTTAAAATATTTGTGGAACATGGACTTTGTGCTTCTAAATCGCTGGCATGCAATCCCTGACCTTGAGGTGTTTATAGACCGGGAAGTGAGTGGCTGATAGCCAGAAGTTGCTAGCTTCACCCATGGCCAAGTATAGATCTCTGGCTGAGTGGGGACGCTGCAAGTGGGATAGGCTCACGGTGGGGAAATGGAGAGGAAGATGCCCCGACACAGCCAATCCAAGGGCTCAGCCCACCATCTCACGGAGCTCTCACATGCCTATGAGGAATGTAGGGATCCACTATCAAAAATCCCTGAAACCAACATGTTTTGGAATTCAGGTATTTCCTAATTTTAGAGCAGAAGTGTATTGTTAGCATTTTCCATTCAGTACCCAATGCTCTTGGGCTATACCCTCCCTAATGAATATATTCACAATTCTGTAGCAAAACATGTATATTCACAATAAATAAACACAGACTGTAAAAAGTTTCATGCTAGTTCAAGGAAGGACTTTATGGCAAATTAATTCAGATCAATTAGATTTCACTGCCAAATGAGTTTCTTTAAAAAATGTCTTTTTGTGTGTGTGTGTGGCTTTGGGATTTGGAGACTGTAGATAAGCAATTGAAGGGCTATAGTATTTGCTCCAACTTGAAGACAAAGAAACCGAGGCTCAGAAAATTTATGAAACTTGCCCAAGACACAAAGTAAATGGTGTAACCATTTACTGGAATCAAGCATTCATCTGCCTCCTGGCTCATCACTCTGTTTCAATATTTTTTTTTTTTTGATTCAGGTAAGAAACCAGAGCCCAATTATGATCAATATGCTGATTTCTGAGATAATATTGGCTACTCCATTCTGCTATCTCTGTAGAAACAGTTGAACCAAAGTTTTAAGTCATATGAACATGCACAATCTTTTTGTCTGCCCGTGTTTATGGTACGCAGTTCTTGAGCCATCTGTAGCATGAAGGATTGTGTGGTTTCAGGCCTGGGGTGTAGTTCCTACTTGTCAACTTGGAAGGGGCTTTAATTAAAAAGTCATGCAGATGACAATACAGGCAAAGTTGCTTAGACAGCAAAACCAGACAGCTCCTTTTTGTTGACCTACTTCAACACATAAGATTACTTAACTATTATGAAAAGAAATAAAGTCCCCAGGAGAGTAATAATTATTCTTAACAGCACCTTTAAAAGAAATGTCTGATTAATAGAAAACATCCAATTCAAGAATAATTTAAAATGCTTGTTGGACTTCCCTGGTAGGGCAGTGGATAAGAATCCACCTGCCAAGGGAGGGAAGACAGGTCCGAGCCCTGGTCCAGAAAGATTTCACATGCCACAGAGCAGCTGGGTCCCTACGCCACAACTATGGAGCCCAGGCTCTAAAGTCCAACAACCACAACTTCTGAGCCCATGTGCTGCAATTACCAAAGCCTGTGTGCCTAGAGCCTGTGCTCTGCAGCAAGAAGACACTGCAGTAAGAAGCCTGAGCTCTGCAACAAAGAGTAGCCCCTACCTCGATGCAACTGGAGAAAGCCCACAGCAATGAAGACCCAACACAGCCAAAAATAAAAATAATTTTAAAAAATGTCTGTATGTCATTTGGATTGCTCTTGTAAAAAAAGGAAAAAAATGCTTGCCTCCTCATCCATCGTGTGGAATCAGATTCCCTGACCTGGCACCACTACCCCCACCGCCCCACACACACAGACACACAGATCCACAAACCCCACATACACACACCTCTCTCATACACACCCACCACATGCATACATGTATCACACACATAGTCACACACAGATGATATGCAACCTGTGGGTGGTGAAGATGGGTTGAATTTGTTCTTCCTGCCCTCTCTGCTGGGCTGTGGAATACTAAACTCTTTCGGACATTACTAACCCCAGCCAAAGTTTAGCTCTGGGAGATGCTGACAGACAGGCATGCTGCAGTCCATGGGGTCACAAAGAATGAACAACAAAGTCAGCCAGTCAAGGATTCTGTCTTGTCACTCTTAATTAACCACGTGACTTATCACCACTTTTTGGCCTCCTGGGCTGAGAATTCACTCCAGGCCAATAAAGATGGTAATCTTTCTGTGGTTAAAACTTTCAGCCTCTCCTTGAAATTATTTCACCATTGTTTTGTCTCTTGACTCAAAAGATGATATGCCCAGAAAATTCCCTTAACAGGTCAGTTTTGTGTTCCTCACACTTCCACAACAAGAAACAAGCAAAAACTTACCTAAAAGAATCCAGAGTTTTCCATTCAAATTGCAGCAATCACAATTATGATGATTTCTAGGTTACTAGCCTGCTATGCTGGAGACCTGGGTTCGAACCCCAGGTCAGGAAGATCCCTTGGAGAAGGGAATAGTAACCCACTCCAGTATTCTCACCTGGAGAATTCCATGGACAGAGGAACCTGGCGGAGTACAGTTTGGGGGTTGCCAAGAGTCAGATATGACTGACTAACACTTCCACTTTCACTACTATGATGCAGGCAACCTAGCATGCTGTGTGATTTATCTTGGGAGAGTGAAAAGTGATCAAATTATAGTTTTCAGGACTGCTCTATATTGTATGCAATAAATACAACAATAAATACTTATACAGCATTGTCATCTGTCAGACTCTTAGTCCATTAAATGTAATCCTCTCACTGTAACCCATACAATAACCCTGCACAGTAGATACCTATGTTGTGCCATTTTCAGTTCAGTTCAGTTCCGTCGCTCAGTCATGTCCGACTCTTTCCGACCCCATGGACAGAAGCACTCCAGGACTCCCTGTCCATCACAACTCCTGGAGTCCACCCAAACCCATGTCCATTGTGTCGGTGATGCCATCCAACCATCTCATCCTCTGTTGTCCCCTTCTCCTCCTGCCCTCAATCTTTCCCAGCATCAGGGTCTTTTCAAATGAGTCAGTTCTTCACATCAGGTGCCCAAAGTATTGGAGTTTCAACTTTAACATCAGTCCTTCCAATGAATATTCAGGACCGATTTCCTTTAGGATGAACTGGTTGGATCTTGCAGTCCAAGGGACTCTCAAGAGTCTTCATCATCACAGTTCAAAAGCATCAGTTCTTTGGTGCTCAGCTTTCTTTATAGTCCAACTCTCACGTCCATACCTGACCATTGGAAAGACCATAGCCTTGACTAGACAGACCTTTGTTGGCAAAGTAATGTCTCTGCTTTTGAATATGCTATCTAGGTTAGTCATAACTTTTCTTCCAAGGAGCAAGCATCTTTTAATTTCATGGCTGCAGTCACCATCTGCAGTGATTCTGGAGCCCCCCCCAAAATAAAGCCTGTCACTGTTTCTACTATTTCCCCCTCTATTTGCCATGAAGTGATGGGACCAGATGCCATGATCTTCGTTTTCTGAATGTTGAGTTTTAAGCCAACTTTTTCACTCTCCTCTTTCACTTTCTTCAAGAGGCTCTTCAGTTCTTCACTTTCTGCCATAAGGGTGGGGTCATCTGCATAAAACTGGGAAAACAAAGACCCAGAGAGGCTAAGTAACTTTTCAAGGTCACACAGCTAGAAAGCAGTATATCTGGAATTATGATTGAGACACAGGCCCTAAAGTCATGTTCTTCCTGTCATGGCATCTTATTCACTCCTGCTTCCCAGATCCCAGCACTGTATCTGGCAGAAATACATGCTGAACATATGTTCATAGAGGAAGGAAAAAAGAAAGTGAAAGATGGAGGGGGGTCGGTTAGGAGGGAAGGAGGACACCTGTTTCAGAGACACACTTGCACAGTGATCCCCGTGAAAGTGAAAGTCTGGGGCCGGTTAGTAACTGGTGGTATTTTTCTGAGAGAGAAGAGCTGATGGGTCTTTGGAGGTTTGCTTTTATGAGCTGTCTGCTGCAACTCCACAAAGGGGAAACCCTTCACCAAAGGTCCAACAGCAGAGCCTATCAGTATCTGTTTACGATCTCACAGCAGGCTTACAAGGCCCTCTAGAGGTCAGGGGTGTGATATGGGGGGCACAGAAGCATAGCTGGGTTGAGAACAATCATTCCTCTGGGTCATTCTCCAATTTACTGTATTGTCTATTATTCGTAAGGAAATATTGAGACCTGGAGATTGTGAAGACCATGTTGACGCAGAGCAAAAGCCAAACTGTGGAAACAACTGGCCCTCTATTTCCTCAGGGTTCCAGGATATCAGTCATACTCAATTAATATAAGTATCATTTTTCATAGGAGTTATTTCCTTATGTCCATCTCTCCTGCTAGCCCAAATGTTCCTAAGGTGCAAGGACCTTGTTACTCATCCTTAGTATGGTGTAAAATGGTTAAACATGTGACCTGGGGAGTCAGATTACCTGAGAGAACATTAAGCCTTCATCATTTACTGTGTGGTGTTTGGCAAGTTACTTAATCTCTCTGAGCTTCTCTTTTCTTATTTGTTGAATAGGAAATATTGATGTTTTCCATAAGTAACTTCACCAGCTGCTGAGCAAAGTCTCTGGCTGCTGCCACAAGGAGGAAGTTGCCCCTGGGAAAAGGCTTACTAGGGGAAAAGGAAAAAACGATGGCATTAAGGTAGGGTTCTGCATGCATTATGTAATGAAAGTCTGATGACTAAATGAGAAATTAATGTAAACCAGCACCTGGTTCATATTGCACATGGCAACAAAGACTGTTTTTCAGTACTTACACTCTCCTTCTTTCTTTAATAATAATGTCACCAATGTTTTAGCAGAGTATGGGCCTGCTTTAGAAAGAAGGCACTGGAGAATTGTGAAGAAATCCTGGAGTGTATGTGGCTGCTGCTGCTGCTAAGTTGCTTCAGTCGTGTCCGACTCTGTGCGACCCCATAGACGGCAGCCCACCAGGCTCCGCCATCCCTGGGATTCTCCAGGCAAGAACACTGGAGGGGGTTGCCATTTCCTTCTCCAATGCATAAAAGTGAAAAGTGAAAGTGAAGTTGCTCAGTCAAGTCCGACTCTTCACGACTCTGTGGACTGCAGCCCTCCAGGCTCCTCTGTCCATGGGATCTTCCAGGCAAGAGTACTGGAGTGGGTTGCCATTGCCTTCTCCTGTATGTGGCTAGAGGCCGGTATCCACTTGACCAAGGCCAAGGTCAAGGTGAGAGAAATACTGAGCCCCCTGTCGGTGGTAGAGAGGAGTGATGAGTCTGAGGATGCTTCCATGGCAGAGTTAGCCAGATTTTATGAATGACACAGGCAGAAAAGGAGGCGGCAAGGGAAGGAGGGGAAGCCGCCAGAGGACACCTGGGTTCTCAGCATGTTGACCAAGTGTGGGGACTTAGTAATCAATAAGTCACGGAGCTAGAGAATGGAGGAGAAGAACAGGTTTGGAAGGCAGGCGATGAGTGTAGTCAAGGACACACTGGGCCAAAGGGCTGGGGGGATGCCCCATCCAGAGGTCCAGACAAGTTCCTTTGTTCGCCACCTCTATGAAATGGCATTTCATCATCAGCATGAGTTCTGAAAAAGAATTTTGCAACAAACAGGAAAATGGTCTGTGCCTAGAAGATGAAAACAAGGCACAGTAACTTTCCCAGGAGCACAGCCCACAGCCAACCCTCAGGCCTCTCCCCCTGCACCACCCCCAGTCTCCTTTCCAAGCCTGCAGCCCATCCTGGCCTTGCCCCACACCTGGCCCCCTGGGCAGGAGACAAAAAGTATGTATCCACAGCAGAATGACCATGTCCACCTCATCAGCAATGGTTTCTATGGAATGTTTGGTCACAGTGTGCCAGGTTTTGTTTTACTGTGGTCGTTTCCATGAAAATAACTAACATAACTATGTTGAACTGCACAGCTAATGCTGGAGTCATTTCTCCACTGCAATTCTGTTCCCTGCATACATTTCCCTGCACTTCCGTTTTGCACTAACACCATGTAGGTTCTTCCAAGTCTTGTAACGCAACAAAAGGCCTGAAGCAAAGGTGCCACCCAATCTCCCAACCTCAGACCAGGGAGGTCAAACTGCAAGGATGGATGACCTTCTTTCTCTGTAGGGGTCAACTCACTGGAGACCCAGCCCAGTATTTAACCAATCCTTGTTAGTTCCTTTCAATACACAAAATTCTGGGTACATATCCTCTTATTTAATTCTTGTTGTTGTTGTTCAGTCTCTAAGTCGCATCCAGCTCTTTGCAGCCCCATGGTCTGCAGTATGCCAGGCTTCTCTGTCTTACTGTCTCCCAGAGTTTGCCCAAACTCATGTTCACTGAGTTGGTGATGCTATCCAACCATCATATCCTCTGCTGCCCCTTTCTCCTGCTCTCAATCTTTCTCAGCATCAGGGTCTTTTCCAGTGAGTTGATTCTTTTCATCAGGTGGCCAAAATATTGGAGCTTTAGCTTCAACATCAGTCCTTCCAATGAATATTCAGGGTTGATTTCATTTAGGTTTGACTGGTTTGATCTTGCAGTCCAGGGGACTTTCAAGAGTCTTCTCTCTGAATTGTTTGTTTCCTCTGAGCTGCTCTCTATTTCTCTTTCTCTTCATTTGCTTCCATCACCAGTAGACATTGAGTTGTCAGGATGAAAGAGGTTAGGTTGCAGCGTTTACAGGGTTGACCAACCTAGACAGCATATTAAAAAGCAGAGACATTACTTTGCCAACAAAGGTCTATCTAGTCAAAGCTATGGTTTTTCCAGTAGTCATGTATGGATGTGAGAGTTTGACTATAAAGAAAGCTGAGCACCAAAGAATTGATGCTTTTGAACTGTGGTGTTGGAGAAGACTCTTGAGGGTCCCTTGGTCTGCAAGGAGATCCAACCAGTTCATCCTAAAGAAAATTGGTCCTGAATATTCATTGGAAGGACTGATGCTAAAGCTGAAACTCCAATACTCTGGGCACCTGATGTGAAGAACTGACTCATTTGAAAAGATCCTGATGCTGGGAAAGATTGAAGGCAGGAGGAGAAGGGGATGACAGAGGATGAGATGATTGGATGGCATCACCAACTCAATGGACATGAGTTTGAGTAAACTCCGGGAGTTGATGATGGACAGGGAGGCCTGGAGTGCTTCTGTCCATGTGGTTGCAAAGAGTTGGGCATGACTGAGTGACTGAACTGAACTGAACTGAGAGGTAGAGTTTGATCGAGTATTGAGGTAGCACCGCAGCTTTAAATGCTTCAGCCCAGAAGCAGCACATGTTACTTCTGATCAAATTTCACTGGCTAGAGCTAGTTCCTAGGCAGAGATTGAGGTTGGGTCACAACTGTGAGAGCACCAAATTCTAACCACTAGACCAGTGGTCAGTGACAAGGGCCTTGGCCCTTCAGCTTTGCAGAAAATAATTTCCACAAAGGTGTAAGGTAGTGAAACAAGTATTTATCAGGAGGAAAAAATAGTACAGTACATGTGGAGAGGCATACAGGCGGAATCAGAGAGAGAGAGAGTCACACACTAATGGCAGTTTGAATCACTTTTATGAGGTATTACTTCAGAGTTTCCTTTGTCCAATCATTTAGATCTGCCTGGTTCACAGTTCGTATCTGGTATATCTCAGCATCCTCCCGTACGTATGCATGCATCTCTTAGCCAAGATGAAATGTGAAAGTTGCTCAGTCATGTCCAACTCTTTGTGACTCCATGGACTATGGCCCACCAGCCTCCCCTGTCCATGGAATACTCCAGGCTATAATACTGAAGTGGGTAGCCTATCTAGTGTATCTTCCCAACCCAGGAGTCAGACCAGGGTCTTCTGCATTGCAGGCAGATTCCTTACCATGTGAACAATCAATTCAGTTCAGTTCAGTTCAGTGACTCAGTTGTGTCCAACTCTTTGCGACCCCATAAATCACAGCACACCAAGCCTCCCTGTCCATCACCAACCCCTGGAGTTCCCTCAAACTCATGTCCATCGAGTTGGGGATGACATCCAGCCATCTCATCCTCTGTCGTCCCCTTCTCCTCCTGCCCCTTATCCCTCCCAGAATCAGGGTCTTTTCCAATGAGTCAACTAATTGCATGAGGTGGCCAAAGTATTGGAGTTTCAGCTTCAACATCAGTCCTTCCAATGAACACCCAGGACTGATCTCCTTTAGGATGGACTAGTTTGATCTCCTTGCAGTCCAAGGGACTCTCAAGAGTCTCCTCCAACACCACAGTTCAAAAGCATCAATTCTTCAGTGCTCAGCTTTCTTCACAGTTCAACTCTCACATCCATACATGACTACTGGAAAAACTATAGCCTTGACTAGACGGACCTTTGTTGGCAAAGTAATGTCTCTGCTTTTGAATATACTATCTAGATTGGTCATAACTTTCCTTCCAAGGAGTAAGCATCTTTTAATTTCATGACTGCAGTCACCATCTGCAGTGATTTTGGAGCCCCCCAAAATAAAGTCTGACACTGTTTCTACTGTTTCCCCATCTATTTCCCATGAAGTGATGGGACCAGATGCCATGATCTTCACCCCATTCTGGTACTCTTGCTTGGAAAATCTCATGGATGGAGGAGCCTGGTAGGCTGCAATCCATGGGGTCACTAAGAGTCGGACACGACTTCACTTTCACTTTCATGCATTGGAGAAGGAAATGTCAATCCACTCCAGTGTTCTTGCCTGGAGAATCCCAGGGATGGGGGAGCCTGGTGGGCTGCCGTCTATGGGGTGGCACAGAGTCGGATACAACTGAAGTGACTTAGCAGCAGCAGCAGTAGCCATGATCTTTGTTTTCTGAATGTTGAGCTTTACACCAACCTTTTCACTCTCCTCTTTCACTTTCATCAAGAGACTTTTTAGTTCTTCTTCACTTTCTGCCAGAAGAGTGGTGTCATCTGCATATCTGAGGTTATTGATATTTCTCCCAGCAATCTTGATTCCAGTTTGTGTTTCTTCCAGTCCAGCGTTTCTCATGATGTACTCTGCATAGAAGTTAAATAAGCAGGGTGACAATAGACAGCCTTGACACACTCCTTTTCCTATTTGGAACCAGTCTGTTCCATGTCCAGTTCTAACTGTTGCTTCCTGACCTGCATACCGATTTCTCAAGAGGCAGGTCAGGTGGTCTGGTATTCCTATGTCTTTCAGAATTTTCCACAGTTCCTTGTGATCCCCACAGTCAAAGGCTTTGGCATGGTCAATAAAGCAGAAATAGATGTTTTTCTGGAACTCTATTTTCCATGATCCAGCAGATGTTGGCAATTTGATCTCTGGTTCTTCTGCCTTTTCTAAAGCCAGCTTGAACATCTGGAAATTCACGGTTCACGTATTGCTGAAACCTGGCTTGGAGAATTTTGAGCATTACTTTATTAGCATGTGCAATGAGTGCAATTGTGTGGTAGTTTGAGCATTCTTTGGCATTGCCTTTCTTTGGGATTGGAATGAAAACCGACCTTTTCCAGTCCTGTGGCCACTGGTGAGTTTTCCAAATTTGCTGGCATATTGAGTGCAGCACTTTCACAGCATCATCTTTCAGGATTTGAAATAGCTCAACTGGAATTCCATCACCTCCACTAGCTTTGTTCATAGTGATGCTTTCTAAGGCCCACTTGACTTCACATTCCAGGATGTCTGGCTCTAGGTGAGTGATCACACCATCGTGATTATCTGAATCGTGAAGACCATTTTTGTACAGTTCTTCTGTGTATTCTTGCCACCTCTTCTTAATATCTTCTGCTTCTGTTAAGTCCAGACCATTTCTGTCCTTTATCAAGCCCATCTTTGCATGAAATGTTCCCTTGGTATCTCTAATTTTCTTGAAGAGATCTCTAGTCTTTCCCATTCTGTTGTTTGCCTCTATTTCTTTGCATTGATTGCTGAGGAAGTCTTTCTTATCTTTCCTTGCTCTTCTTTGGAACTCTGCATTCAGATGTTTATATCTTTCCTTTTCTCCTTTGCTTTTTGCTTCTCTTCTTTTCACAGCTATTTGTAAGGCCTCCTCAGACAGCCATTTTGCTTTTTTGCATTTCTTTTCCTTGGGGATTGTCTTGATCCCTGTCTCCTGTAAAATGCATGAACTTCCATCCATAGTTCACTTTGTCTATCAGATCTAGTCCCTTAAATCAATTTCTCACTTCCACTGTATAATCATAAGGGATTTGATTTAGGTCATAACTGAATGGTATAGTGGTTTTCCCTACTTTCCTCAATTTAAGTCTGAATTTGGCAATAAGGGGCTGCACCCGAGAGTGCCAGGTTGTGACAGCACAGGAGTGGCTGAGAGGAGCTATCCCAACACAGAGGTCATGGGCGGCGGCCAAGAGGAGCAACCCCACGTCCAAGGAACGGCTGCTGCGCAGGCGCAGGAGGGCCTAGAGGAGCTACTCCATGTTTAAGGTCAGGAAGGGTGACTCGTCCAAGATAAGGAGCAGCGGCTGCGCTTTGCTGGAGCAGCCATGAAGAGATACCCCACATACGATGTAAGAGAAAACCCAAGTAAGATGGTAATGGTTTTGAGAGGGCATCAGAGGGCAGACACGCTGAAACCATAGTCACAGAAAACTAGCCAACTGATCACATGAACCACAGCCTTGTCTAACTCGATGAAACTAAGCCATGCCATGTGGGGCCACCCAAGACGGAGGGGTCATGGTGGAGAGGTCTGACAGAATGTGGTCCACTGGAGAAGGGAATGGTAAACCACTTTAGTATTCTTGCCTTGAGAACCCCATGAATAGTATGAAAAGGCAAAATGATAGGATACTGATAGAGGAACTCCCCAGGTCAGTAGGTGCCCAATATGCTACTGGAGATCAGTGGAGAAATAACTCCAGAAAGAATGAAGGGATGGAGCCAAAGCAAAAACAATACCCAGCTGTGGATGTGACTGGTGCTGGAAGCAAGGTCTGATGCTGTAAAGAGCAATATCATAGGGACCTGGAATGTTAGGTCCATGAATCAAGGCAAATTGGAAGTGGTCAAACAGGAGATGGCAAGAGTGAATGTCAACATTCTAGGAATCAGCAAACTAAAATGGACTGGAATGGGTGAATTTAACTCAGATGACCATTATGTCTACTACTACAGGCAGGAATCCCTCAGAAGAAATGGAGTAGCCACCATGGTCAAAAAAAGAGTCCGAAATGCAGTACTTGGATGCAATCTCAAAAATGACAGAATGATCTCTGTTTGTTTCCAAGGCAAACCATTCAGTATCACAGTAGTCCAAGCCTATGCCCCAACCAGTAACACTGAAGAAGCTGAAGTTAAACGGTTCTATGAAGACCTACAATACCTTTTAGAACTAACACCCCAAAAAGATGTCCTTTTCATTATAGGGGACTGGAATGCAAAAGTAGGAAGTCAAGAAACACCTGAGGTAACAGGCAAATTTGGCCTTGGAGTATGGAATGAAGCAGGGCAAAGGCTAATAGAGTTTTGCCAAGAGAATGCACGGGTCATAGCAAACACCCTCTTCCAACAACACAAGAGAAGACTCTACACATGGACATCACCAGATGGTCAACACCAAAACCAGATTGATTATATTCTTTGCAGCCAATGATGGAGAAGCTCTATACAGTCAGCAAAAACAAGACTGGGAGCTGACTGTGGCTCAGATCATGACCTCCTTATTGCCAAGTTCAGATTTAAATTGAAGAAAGTAAGGTGAACGATAGATTCTACCAAAGAGGCATATGTTTAGAGAATTTCTCGACATCACTCCCCTTTGACCTCCAAGGAGCATTTCTAGGCATGTTGTGGTGAGGACGTTTCCTGACTTCAAGAATAAGAAATATGTGGTCTGGGCAGGGCCCAGCCTCCTTCCTTAATTATCTTACTATTTTCATCTTGACGTTTGAGTCCACAGGGAATGAATCTCCAATTGCTTTACCCTGGTGGGGGTAGGGGGGATCTACCTTCTGCCTCAATACAATTTACCCGTTTTCAGTGTATAATTCAATGACTTTTAGTAAATTTACCATGTTGTACAACCAGATGGTGGAGCTGTTTTTGAATCTGATTGAATCCCACCACTAAAATAGTCACAGCCACTAGGCTGGCAAAACCCATGGACAACACATACTACCAACCCTGGTATTAGAGTGTATTCCAAACAGTGAATCCCTGAACTGCAAAATCTTAGTGAGTAGGGACTGGCTGCCAATAACTGCATGACCAGCCTGATATTAGCGACTACAGTAGGAGGAAGAGGAAAGATAAAGGGGCTTCAGATGCCCATGAGATTTGGAGGACCCTCCCCCAACCACCAAAGAAAGTTCACTTACTGGAAAGTTCCATGGGTATTGGGCTTCCAACCAACCCTACAAGGCTTGTGCTTGTCTAACTTCAAGACCAAAGAAAGAATCCAGAGTCAATGACAGAGGCATTGGTGATTTAATAGATGAGAGAGCTTATGTGTCTGAAGCAAGGTCCTGAAGCAACACCCCACCATATGTGTCGCAAAGTGGGTGGGATATGATGGCAGTCTTTGCTCCCAGGTAGAAGGGGAGATTACCAGTTTCAGGGAAATTAACATCAGGTGGGCTTATTTGTTACCAGGGAAACCAGTAGAGGGGTCCGTCCCTCATTGCCCCTTTGATAAGAACCTTCACTAGCTAGGACCTGGGGCAAGTATGTAGGAAGATCAGCCACGTGCATAGGCTGTATGTGAAGCAGTCACTGGGTGGACAGGGGATGTACAGAGAGCGACCATTTTGAATGACCCAACCATACAGTGGGCCATTTGGAGAATGGAGGCAAAGCTGGGGCCTAATTCAGAGAAGGTGCTAATAACCATGGGTATAGGAGCCTATGGGAAGATCTGATTATGGTGGAGGGGGCCAGGGGTCCAAGAGTCCAAGAGTCTGGGCCCTATGAACTCTTCCAAAGCTAACAAGCCAAGCACTCTTCCAGGACAAAGCCCCACCCTGAGGAGAAAATGCTGGGAGTGTCATCCAAGCTGAATAATACGAGGAAAAGGCAGAGAAAGGGTGATGTCAAAATAGAGAGTGGGAAAAGAAAAGAATAAAAATAAAAAGTACAGAAAACAAAATAAAGGATGGGAAGGGGAGCAGGGAAGAGGAGCTCAGAACATAGGTCATGTATCTACCTGCAATGTGGGAGAAACTGGTTCAATCCCTGGGTAAGGAAGATCCCCTGAAGAAGGGAATGGCAACCCACTCCACTATTCTCGCCTAGAGAATTTCATGGAGAGAGGAGTCTGACAGGCTACAGTCCATCGGTTTGCAGAGTCAGACACAACTGAGCAATTAACACTTTCATGAAATCAACAGAAGGGGGTGCTATAGACTGTGAAACTAGAAAAGCTTCTTGCCATTAACTCCTGAAACTATTACCAAGTCCAAGCTCAGCCTGCTTGCTGCATGACAGGCCAGTTAACTGAGGGACGAGATGTTGAGGCAATGCAATTTCATTTAGAAAGCCAGCTGACCAAGAAGATGGCAGACTAATGTCTCAAAATAACCATCTTGTCAGGGTCTGGATGCCAGTTTCTTTTTATAGGACAGAGTTGAGGAAGTAAAGACCTTTATCTTGCCAATATCTCCTGGAATGCCCAACCTCAGGGAGGGGATATGTTAATCTCTTCAGGCAGAGGGGCCGGGTTCCCTGAGTCAGGTCATTATATACGATTATAATAACAAAAGCAACAAAAAACAAAGGTTAAAGTCAAACCTATGCTTTTTCCAGTAGTCATGTATGGATGTGAGAGTTGGACCATAAAGAAGGCTGAGTGCTGAAGAACTGATGCTTTTGAACTGTGGTGTTGGAGAAGATTCTTGAGAGTCCCTTGGACTGCAAGGAAATCACAGCAGTCAATCCTAATGGAAATCAGCCCTGAATATTCATTGGAAGGACTGATAATGAAGCTGAAACTCCAATACTCTGGCCACCTGATGCAAAGAAATGATTCATTGGAAAGACCCTGATGCTGGGAAAGATTGAAGGCAGGAGGAGAAGGGTACGACAGAGAATGAGATGGTTAGACGGCATCATTGACTCAATGAACATGAATTTGAGCAAACTCAGAGAGAGAGTGAAGGTCAAGGAAGCCTGGCATACTGCAGTCCATGCGGTTGCAAAGAGTCAGACACAACTTAGCAACTGAACAACAACAAAGTCAAAGAAGCAGATCCATCATGGAGTCAGAATTGGCTGTTCCCTGCAACAAATGTAGAGGGGAAACTCCTTTCACAAAAAAACAAGCCACAGGAAAGGAGTGTAGTCAAATACTGACAACATTATTATAAGAAAAAAAGAGAATAAGAAGCAAAATAGTATCACTGCAGATGAGAAAAAAAAATACCAAGAAACATGCCACAAAACAGAAGAAAATTGTGATCAATTATTTCAAGATGAGCTTAAAAAATAAGAACGAAAAAATAATAGAAACTATAAATGACAACATAAATCAAAAGAAGAAAAAAGTAGGATGATTCAGGAAAAGGAAGATTTGAAAAGAGAAAAGAAATAATACAAAAAAAGAAT
The DNA here is from genome assembly GCF_014754425.2 of Oryx dammah. Taxonomy (NCBI): domain Eukaryota; kingdom Metazoa; phylum Chordata; class Mammalia; order Artiodactyla; family Bovidae; genus Oryx; species Oryx dammah. Next base: position 75,753,668 of record NW_024070212.1, read on the forward strand.
TGGAGATAAAAGAAAAGTCATTTCAGAAATAAAGGCTAAGCTAAAAGGACAAGGATAAACAAACCAAATGAAAAGTTCCTTGAGAGAAGTAGAAATGGAAAAAGATTTTAAAGTCAAAAAAGAAAGAAAAAGGGATTAAAAGGACTTGAGACAAAAAAAAATGAGCAAAGAATATCCCATATACATATATGAGTTCCAGAAGAAGAAAACAAAAGAAAGAGACAGTTCAGTTCAGTTCAGTTGCTCAGTTGTGTCCAACTCTTTGTGACCCCATAAATTGCAGCACACCAGGCCTCCCTGTCCATCACCAACTCCCGGAGTTCACTCAAACTCACATCCATCGAGTCAGTGATGCCATCCAAGAGACAAAAAAATTATTAAAAACTAAAATACAAAAAAACCTTGAAATTAAAAAAAAACACTTAAATCACATATTGGAAACAACAAGGACCTATTATATAGTACAAGGAACCACAGTCAATATCTTGTAATAACCTATAATGGAAAAGAATCTGAAAATTGTATATATATATGCTATATATGGGCTTCCCTGGTGGCTCAGACAGTAAAGAATCTGCCTGCAATGTGGGAGACCCAGGTTTGATCCCTTGGTTGGGAAGATCCCTTGGAGAAGGGAACGGCTACCCACTCCAGTATTCTTGTCAGGAGAATTCCATGGACAGAGGAGCCTGGCAGGCTACAGTTCATGGGGTGGCAAAGAGTGGGACATGACTAAGCAACTGTCACTTTCATACTATACATTTATATGTAGTATATAATTTTTATTGTATATGATATATATAGATAACTGAAGCACTTTGCTGTACACCTGAAATTAACACAACACTGTAAATCAACTATACTTCAATTAAACTTTTTTAATTTTTAAATTAAACACACACACACACATATTGAACAGATACACTGCATGAATTGGAAAAAAAATCAGCCTTCAATAGCTCCACTCTGAAAATACTGAATTTGAGAAAATTTTTCAAAATCCTTTGTGCAGTCAGACAAAAAGAACAAGTATTTTATAAGAAAAATAAAATCAGATTATCATCAGAGTTTCAACATCAATACCTCATGCCAGAAATCAATGGAGTAATTTATTTAGGATATTCAAAGGACTTATGAGCCAAGGTTTTACAATATAGCTAAATTGATCTTCTAATATAAAATCATCAAACACACTAATATGAACATGCAAGAACTCAGAAGGCAGTACTTCTAGAAGGCTTTCCCAGGGAATCAAAAGAAAACTTTGGCGAATAAAACGGTGGAAGAAACAGCAGCATAAGAACTGCTCGAGTAAGCCAGATAACAAAGGAGGATGAATGACAGAATTAAAACACACCATTCTGCAACACCAGATGAATCAATAGATCTGTTTATTCGGTGGCTGCTAACATCACAAGAAGCGAGACAAACAAATCACATGCCCCATGATGGAACTACACAACATAATTAATGAAGTAGCCCGAAGAAAGAATGAAACTTACCAAGCCTTTTTAAAAAATTATTTATTTTAATTGGAGGCTAATTACTTTACAATATTGTAGTGGTTTTGCCATACATTGACATGAATCCGCCATGGGTGTACATGTGTTCCCCATCTTGAACCCCCCTCTCACCTCCCTCCCCATCCCATCCCTCAGGGTCGTCCCAGTGCACCAGCCTGGGGCACCCTGTCTCATGCATCAAACCTAGACTGGCGATCTGTTTCACATATGTGAAACTTATCAAGCCTTTAAAGTTAGCTGCCACTTAGCAGGCAATACAGGGAAACATCACAGTCATACCACAAGGATGCAATCAGCAAAATTCCATCTAGAGGAAAGGCTATGGAGCCAGTAGCACAATTCCTTTAACAATTTTTTCAGTTAAAAACATAAATGGGATAGTACATGATATGACTAATAAAATCTAAAATAAAAGAAACTTAGCTATGAAAGAGAAACAGACTCACAGACATAGAGAACAGACTTGGGGTTGCCAAGGAGAGGCGGAGGGACGGATTGGAAGTTTGGGACTAGCAGATACAAACTATTATATAGGATGAATAAGCAACAGGGTCCTATAGCACAGGGAACTATATTCAATATCATGTGATAAACCATAATGGAAAAGAATATGATATGGTATAACTGAATCACTATATATATACACACACAGATTTTTTTTGCATATTTTTTTCCTTAGAGGTTATTACAAGATATTGACTAAAGTTCCCTGTAGTAGTGTCTACATGTCAGTTCCAGTCTCCCAATTAATCCTTCCTTCTCCCCCTGCTACAAATCTGTATTTTTAAAGAGAGAAAGACAGTGCACACACAACTGAGAGAAAGAGATTGGGAGATTCTGGAAATAAAAAGTGAATTGGAGGTTCTGGGTGTGGTTTCTGCTGACCCAGGGCTTCACTGTAAAGTGATTTGCTTCACCTGCTGCTGCTGCTGCTGCTGCTAAGTCGCTTCAGTCTTGTCCGACTCTGTGCGACCCCATAGACGGAAGCCCACCAGGCTCCTCCATCCCTGGGATTCTCCAGGCAAGAACACTGGAGTGGGTTGCTATTTCCTTCTCCAGTGCATGAAAGTGAAACGTGAAAGTGAAGCTGCTCAGTCGTGCCAACTCTTAGCGACCCCATGGACTGTAGCTCACCAGGCTCCTCTGTTCATGGGATTTTCCAGGCAAGAGTACTGGAGTGGGTTGCCATTGCCTTCTCCATTGCTTCATCTACTTAACAGCAAACTACTAATATCTTTTTAACTTGGGCAGGTTGTACTTCCCAGAATAGGTTCTTCCTGTTACTAGATATAGACATAAAGGCCTGGCAACCAGCTTCTGGGGAGTTGGTGAGGACCTCAGAGTGAGAGACTTCATTTTGAAGGTGCTGCCATCTTCACCTGGGCCTAGGGTCACTCCATCCAAGACCTCGTGCTTTCCCTTCCTCAGGAAACAAACCTGTAACCTTCTGGCTGGAGAAGGAAGCAGCAGTCGTCAAGGAAGTAACAGTTCTGGAAGGACCTACAGGTCTAACTTTTCTTAAACAACTGCCAACAAATCCTTACTGTAACATCTATTTTACACTATTTCTTGTTATACAGGTACCACAAATTCCTGAACTTTTTCAAGATTCTGCAGTGAAAGTAAGGTTGGTTCTCAACTGTCAACAAAAAAGTAATCAATAGTCCGTCTAAGAAAGAAGTGTCAAGAGGGAGGGGACATGTGTATACCTAAAGTGAATTCATGTTGATGTGTGGCAAAAACCATTATAATATGGTAAAGTAATTATCCTCTAATTTAAAAAATAAAGAGAGAGAGAATAGAAAGAAATGGAAAATTTTATTCAAGCCACCCTGAGGATTATTCCTAGGAGACAGTCTTTCAGAAAGCTCTAAGGTCTGCTCTGCCTGCTAGAGACCAAATCATAGTTATGTACATTTTTGAGACAAAGAATTACATATCAGATCATGTACTGACAGCTTACACACTCCAGATCACCATGAATGAGTAGTGAGTGGGTCACCGTAACCTCTTGCAGGATTAACAAGGAAGGTTATCTCCTAAGGAGGTCTGGTTAATGCAAACGCACTTGTGTGTGTGTGTGTGTGTGTGTTAGTTGATCAGTCGTGTCTGATTTTTTGTGACCCCAGGGACTGCAGGGCTCCACCAGGTTCCTCTGTCCATGGAATTCTCCAGGCAAGAATACTGGAGTGGGTAGTCATTCCACGCACTAAAGGAGAGACAGGAGGTCCAAATGGGCAGAGAAAAATCTCATTCTTAAATTGTTCTTGTCTTGCCATAAAATGTGAATTTTACTTAATCACAGCTTTCCCCATTGCCAGTTTAGAATTCAACTTCAGTGAGTCTGTTGAGCCATTTACCATTGATTCATCTGTGCTCTCTTCTTTTGCTCTCCTGGATGTATAAGTCTACACAAACATTCACGTGTGCGTGTGCACGCACACACACACACACACACGACAGCTGTCAGAAAGAGGACAGAACAATGTACACAAGCATAAAGAAGCAGAGACGAGAGACAGAATTCCTCACATGATGCTTTGGTTCCCAGGTTGCAGGCCCGTTCCCACCCTCAGGTCCCATGAGACAGTCACAGCTCCATCCTTATTTCAAGTCCCCTCACTGTGTTCAGGTTCACTTATCATGTGCACTGAGTCACAATTTAAGTCCCAACCAACCTCTTCTCTTCTTCTTCTATCTACTTATCCTGGAAGATTTGATCCCCATTGGTATTCATCCCAGAACTAAATCCTACCAGTGGAAAGGGACCATTGCTTTGTATTTCTTAAGGAGAGAACCCCATAGCTTAGGAGATATTCTCAGTGGTGTGCCTAGTTGGTTCTCGCTTCATCCCATCCTGGGGCTTGAGGCTATTCTGCCATGGTTTTCAAACAGGAAATCATCAGCTCCTCATCTTTCTTCAGGGCCCTGCCATCTTTCCCCAGCTTGGCAACCCCACCTTAGTACCCCTGCTAATGTCACTTATCCAGATTCCTTTTCCTCTTAAGCCTGGCCAATATTTAACACCTACCTGCTCTTCCCAAGAACAGCCATGTTCTCAGCCATGGACATCAGCATCTGCACTGAGGCCCCAGTTCCTTAACCCCTTGTTAAAACAGAGCCCACTTTAGAGGCAGCAAATATATGGCTGTCCGTCTCCCCATCCTACAACAGAAATGTTTTCATTAACCATATCACTCTTTCTTGCTGATGCTGGACAGGACATTGTCTTAGAATCTTTCTTAGCATGGTCCTGGAGCACCAGCAAATTATTTACCAGGCTGGGTTCTGCTGATGTGAAAGAAGGAAGATGACATTGACAAGAAAGAGATATTTAGCAAGATTTGGGGGCATATGTCGAACTCTAGCTTTAGTCCTTAGATTTGAGGAGAGGGCATGATTTCAAGTGTAGCGATCTCATAAGCATCTGGAAGGCCAGGACTATAGAGGAAGAGAACCTAGGGGTGGCCCCACCCTTTCCTTCCTGGGATCTCTCTGCAGTTGGGTTTGTTCCCCCCAGCTGTCTTCAACCCTGGTCAGCAGCCTCTGCATCTCCGTAGGAGCTATGTGCTCTTTGGACAATGTAGTTGTTAAAAACATGGTATTGGAGCCAGGCTTCCTGGGTCTGAATATTTACCAAATGTGGGAGGGACTTCTGACAATTTATTTAACTCCTTCCTCCCATGGGCCTTGATTTCCTTGTCTGTAAAATGGGATAATCAGATTTACCTCATTGGATTATTGTGGGTATTAAATGAGTTTAATGTGTAAACATCTAGAACAGTGTTCAGTAAATGTTTTTAACCATCATTACTCCACACGGAGACTATAATATAAGCTCCTTGAAGACTCATTTGGTTTTCCTCATCTTTTCCTGGCATATAGATGGCTCTGAATTGAGCAACACAATCTCTGAAGACCCAGAAATGGAATCTCAGCTCTCTTGCTCAGTATTTGGGTAACTTGAAAATAGGCATCCTTCTTGTAAAACTGAGATGATGATACCTACTTTATAGAATTGCTTTATACAATTGTGAGTATTAAATGAGATATTGTACATAAAGCTCCAAGGACACAGCAAACCCTAAAAAATGCAAACTCTTATTATCAAGGCTGGGTACAGTGTCATGGTTATGGAGCCAGACTGCTTGGTTTTGAATTCTGGTTCTGCCACAGTTGCTTTTTGATTTTGGCAAGTGACTTAAGTTTCCTGTGCCTCAATTTCCTCCTCTGTAAAAGCGAATAATAATAGCATTTACTTCAGAGGGTTTGGGCAGGTTCAATATGGCCCTTGACCCAGTGCCTGACATATATCTCAATCATGCCAGATTATTGTTGTTTGTTTAATAAATGAATGATTTGTAGCGAAGAGCTTCAAAAATGAACTTGCTAAAGGACAGAATCATTGAGAGCTGTAATTACAAAGACCCATCCTGAAGTCAGATTCAGGTTGGGCCAAACCCATAAATGCAAGGATAACTCTGAGAGACAGTAGCCCAGCGAACCAAGCCCTCTCCCTGTCATCTTCTCTCACTGGCCTGGGACATAAGAATAACTGTCCCACAGAATAAAAGGCTGCTAGAGATGGAAGGAAATGGCAACCCACTCCAGCGTTCTTGCCTGGAGAATCCAAGGGACGGGGGAGCCTGGTAGGCTGCAGTCCGTGGGGTCGCTAGGAGTCGGACACGACTGAGCGACTTCACTTTCACTTTTCACTTTTATGCATTGGAGAAGGAAATGGCAACCCACTCCAGTGTTCTTGCCTGGAGAATCCCAGGGACGGGGGAGCCTGGTGGGCTGCCGTCTATGGGGTCGCACAGGGTCGGACACGACTGAAGCCACTTAGCAGCAGCAGCAGCAGCAGCAGAGCTGGAAGAATCTTAGTGACCAGTTTTCCTTAGTAATTGAAATGCAGAGAGATCAAGTGACCCCAGTTGCCCAAGCTTCACGTCGGTTCAGTGGCTTCATCACTGCAAAATGTGGCTTCTCCTTTCCACAATCTCTGGTCTCTGCTTCACCGCACCGGGCAGCCACGAATTTCAATTTCAGAGGGAACAGCAGAAAGATAAATCAAGGATGGTGGTGTAGGATCTACTTTTAGCCTCTAGAGGGAGCCCTCAGCACAGGCTGGGAAACGCCAGCCTGGCACGAACCCAAGGCCTTGGGGCGCTAGCTGCAGCGTGAGGACCGGCCCTTCCAGGGCTCCTTCCAGCAGGCCAGCCCCTTCTCAGGCACTCAGAACAACGGGAAAAGCCCAAGATACGGGCGCAAACACAAGGCCTTCAGCTGATTATTCTATTCAAGCAAGGTGTGGACCTACCCATGGTCCCTTAACGCTATTGAGCCTCGCTGTCAGGCGGGAAGTCATTTCTGCCTTGTCTAGTCCAGGACTTAAAGTCTAGGAATTTACCCCGAATAAACAGAGTCAGGCCCAAAGATTTGTATACAACAGCAAATCTCACAGTTTTTGTCTCATGACCCCTTTATACTCTTAAAATTTACTGAGGATCCCAAAGAATTATTGGCTTGTATCTATCAATATTTACCACATTAGAGATTAACTCTAAGAAACATCTGAATATATATTTACTTAGAAATAGCATATACATTAGCATAAAGAGCATTTTTGTAACATAACATTTTCTAAGACAAAATATTTTTTTCAAGTCTAATATCTGGCTTAATGGAAGAGAGCTGAATTCTCCTTTTGCACTGAGTACATAGCAATTCCACATGTCTTGTAACCTCTGAAAGAGTCTTCTCTGCACCATGAGAATGAGAATACAAAATAGCTTTAACCTTGAGGACTCTGAAAGGACATGGCAGAAGTCCAGGGGCCACACTTTGAGAACTGCTGGTAGAAAAGACACTTTTCTTAGTGTTATCTATAGCAGGGAGACTCTTCTCTCTCTCCTTACTGCCACCAAGCTGGTTCAGCCTTGCATTATATGGGGCATGTGACAGCAAAATGCTCAGAACTGGTGGCCTTATCCCTTACTCTCCTACCACTCCCAAGTGTGGAGGGGATTCTTCATAAATCACAGCATGTTAAGTGTTCCCCGCCCCCAATCCTCTCATGATCCCTGACTGTCTAGTCAGTGCTTATACACCCAAGGGTCAAGTTCCCTGGTCTGCAGCCAAAATCCCCAGCCTTATGTCACACTCCACATGTCTGATACGCCTGATGGTTTTAGCAAAACAAGACTATTAACCCTCCAGCATATATGTGCCTTCTGTGCCCCAGCTCTGTGCCTTCTGCGTCCCAGGTGGCTCAGTGGTAAAGAACCGCCTGCCAGTGCACAAGATGCAAGTGACTCAGGTTCAGTCCCTGGATCGGGAAGATCCTCTAGAGGAGCGAATGTCAACCCACCCCAGTATTCTTGCCTGGGAAATTCCATAGACAGAGGAGCCTGGCAGGCTACAGTCCATAGGTTCGCAAAGAGTCAGACATGACTGAGCTTCTAAGTACAGCACGTTTTGGATGACTCTAGTGTTCAGTGATTTTTAATAGATTTAATTATGTAAATATGACCTTAATTATCCTATAAACAAAAGATCCATTTGTTTAATCTGTCTCACATTGGATCATAAACTCCATGTGATCAAAATATGCTTTACACACCATCAGATTCCCAGAAGCTCACCCATTAGTGAATACACACACACTTAACGATCAATAAATGTTTCAATTTACTTTATAAAATATCTCTTCTAGTTCCACATTGCTTTCAGGATAGAATTCATGTTCTTTACTTAGCAGGACAAAGAAGTTTCAGTAAGAGCCAGTCCCAGCTTTCTTCAAACCTCACTTCCCACCACTCCATCACACCATGTACCTTACCCTCCAGCAGTACCAAATTTGCTTGTGCTCTCAGGCCTCCAAGCCCTTTCTTGTGCAGTGCAGCTTTCTTTGCCTGGAATGACCTCTCTCCACCCTCAGCAATGGGAGCACACCCGTACACTACCTGCGCCTTATCATCTGGATAAGTGCTGCTCACCCTGTCTTAGCCCAGTGCTCTACCCTGGACAGCCCACCTTTTCCGTGGCCCTTCCATTCTGGACAACAGGGTCTAACAGATCCTCCTTAGCTCCTTGAACTTCTACCCACCCTGCCTTGAAGGGCACCGAATTATAGTTACCTGTCCATCTGACAGTTTCTTCCACCCTACCCCAGCAACCTGTAAGATCTTTAAAAGCAGGGACCAGATCTTACCCATCGTTATATCTCCAGAGCCTGGTAGGAGCATGAACACAGTAGGTACTCAATGTTAGCTGAACCCCTGCCTTTGTCTCTGCCTTTAGAATGTCAGCTCCCTGGGAAAAGGGAGGATTTTATGTATCTTTATATCTTCAGCCTCTGGCAGGAACATGGTGGGCACTCCACCAATGTTTGCTGAGTGGCCACGTCTCCCCCCAGGATGCCCTGCCCACTAACAATAAGCTACATGTTGCGTGTCAATCACTGTGAGCTAATCACTGCTGCTAGACTTTGGGAACTTTCATTGGAAAGACTGATGCTGAAGCTTCCAGAACTTTGATCACCTGATGTGAAGAACTAACTCATTGGAAAAGTCCTTGGTGCTGGGAAAGATTGAAGGCAAAAGGTGGCAGAGGATGAGATGGTTAGATAGCTTTATAAACTCAGTGGACATGAGTTTGAGCAAACTCCAGGGGATAGTGGGAGACAGAGGAGCTCGGTGAGCTCTAGTCCAGTGAGTTGTAAAGAAGTGGATACAACTTAGCGACTGAACAACAGCAACACCCTTTGGGAAAGATTAAAGAGAAAAACAAAACTCTAGCACTTATAGGAGTATATATTAGTTAAGACCCAACATAATTGTCTATTGATGGCCTCTACTTTTCAAAATGCTTTTCAATGGATTCTACTAGTTATACTTCTTGTCAAGAAGCATATCTCACAGCAAGAAAGGCTAAAGAATAATTCTAAAATAGCCCCTATCCCTCCCCCACCACACACTTTCTATCAGCAGTGCTCTAGTTTCTGCTCTCCCTGGGCCTGCTCTGCACCTGCCCACACACTGGGGCTCCGACGACTCTTTTGACAAACCAGCAGACCCACCTGTGTGTCCCGCATTGGCCCTTCCTCCTCTCTTTTGACCTTACTGACACTTTCCCAGAGCCCAAAGGGCTTCTCTTCGCCAGTCTGCTCCTATCTCACTTGGCAGTCCCCAGATGCTTAGAGTCCCAGCCCTATCTTCTGAAGCAGAGCTCTGGTAGCAGAAGAAAAGGCCGTTGGGGGCAGGAAAGAGGTGTGCACAGAACAGTCTCCAGTGTGCCCAGACACACCCACTAAAGTGGCAGACACAGTCTTATTTCCTGTATTATGGAGAAAAAAAAAATTATCAGTTTCCTATTAGGGAGCACATGGCTGGTTGTGTAACTGCATTCTTTACAACCGTTTACCTAATTGATTTCTTTCCAACCATCCTGTTTATCAGCAGATATATTAAAAATGAATGTGAAGTTGAGGGAATAAAAGATAAAGAAGGAAATTCACATTTGAGAAGAGGCTACTTATGTACCAGGCAAAGACTGTGCTGGGCATCTTTATATGTGTTATAATAGCTCTTGAATCCTCACCGAAACTGGCACACAAACAAAAAGGCCCTGTGCTACTAGATACTTATCCACATATCCCGGGGCCTCAGAAAGTTTTAAGTGGTCACACAGCTGATAAGCAGTGTTATCATGATTTGAATGTAATTTCCACAAAACCCGTGCTTCTTACGCTATACAAAGTTTTTCTGTTATGGAGCGGCTGCTATATGGCAAGGCACTTTGCAAATGATTTTTCATGAATCTTCCCCACGACATTGTGGGAAGGGGTTTCATACAACCATTTCATAGGCAACATAACCAGTACTTAGTCCACGTCCATATTTACAAGTCAGGAGATTTCACCTTGAAATCTTTAAAACACACTCACTCATTCACCCATACATATACACATATCAGATAGAAAAATCAGCTCCAGCTATATTATTCAGGAAAGGATAACAGGAAATTGGGTGCCTATGAAATTGATGGGGGAGCAGGCTCTAGGCTGGGCCCCCGGGAATGACACCCAGAGCGACACCCAGATGGTGCCTCAACTGCTGTCTCCAGGCCCTGGGATTGAGGAGTTGCCATTTTCAGTGCTGACTCTGCATCAGCCAGACCCGCATCAACAACATAGTGTAGCAACAAGGGGCCCCTCCCTCATCCCCACGTAACTCTAATTTGAGTCTCCTGCAAGCACGTCTAAACGACGTGTTCTAATCCCCCTCAGCACCGGTGAAGGAGGCTGATGAAGGTGGATTTTACCTTCACAGCCTCTGAGTTCAGACAGGCACGCAGAAGACGCAGGGGATGGATGCTGAGCAAGTCATCCTACTGTATCGGTCATAGTCTGTGTTCCCATGGGCCCCGACGGCTGCTGCTGAGAAGCCCCCTTCAGAAGGAGCTAAGGATCAAGTCCTCGTACTCACAAGGCTATGTTTGGTGCACATTATTGCTTTTATCTGCAACATAGATCCCATTGTGTGAATCTACCAGTCTGCCAGTGAGGGAAATCCAAGCTGGCTCTTGGGCTTCCTTGGGAAATAACCCAAGACCTATGTTTGGACTTTATGTGCTTTTGAGCTCACATCACCTGATTTCATGGTCATGCACTATAGAATAATGGAATATTATTTATATACATATATGCCTATATATATTTGGCCTCTGAAGGTCAAAAAAGGATATTTCATATGCACGGAATGTGATCAGGTGTTCGCTTGTGTCATTGGCAATGGGGACAGATAATCAGACCTGGTAGAAGGAGGATCAACTAGATTTAATGACTGACTGAATGAGGGTTATGAATAGATGTTGTAAAGGACTGATGTTTTCAGCCTAAAGGACTTAGAAGAAGCCAGTACTACGGACAGCCTCATGAAATGGAACAAGAATGGATCTTGAACTGGACAGAATTAGTTCAAACTCAGTCTCATCACTTACTAGCTGTGTGGCCTTAAACATGCAAATTAACTTCTCTGAACTTCAGTTTTTTCATCTATTATATGGAGGCTTCTCCCAAGGCAAAAGAAATAAAAGCAAAAATAAACAAATGGGACCTAATCAAACTTACAAGCTTTTGCACAGCAAAGGAAACCATAAACAAAATAAAAAGACGACCTATAAAATGAGAGAAAATATTTGCAAACTATGCAACTAACTAGTGCTTAATTTCCAAAATATACAAACATTTCATGCAGCTCATCAACAACAACAGCAACAAAAACAACCCAATTAAAAAGTGGGCAGAAGAACTAAATAGACATTTCTTCAAAGAAGACAGTCAACAGGTGTATGAAAAGATGTTCAACATCGCTAATTATTAGAGAATGCAAATCAAAGCTAAAATGAAGTATCACCTCACACCAGTCAGAATGGCCATCATTAAGTACACAACTAACAAATGCTGGGGAGGGTATATTTCAAGCCATTAAATTCAAGAGCAATTTGTTATGTAACTGCTCATAATTAATGCAACCCCATAATCCAGCATATTGATACTTTTGCAGTACAATGTATAAATATTCAGAGCAAGCGGTTTAAATAACACCTCAGTTCAGTTCAGTTCAGTCACTCAGCCATGTCTGACTCTTTGCGACCCCATGGAATGCAGCACACCAGGCTTCCCTATCCATAAGCAACTCACGGAGCTTGTTCAGACTCATGTCCATTGAGTCAGTAATGCCATCCAACCATCTCATCCTCTGTTGTCCCCTTCTCCTCCTGCCTCCAATCTTTCCCAACATCAGGGTCTTTTCCAATGAATCAGTTCTTTGCCTTAGGCGGCCAAAGTATCGTAGCTTCAACTTCAGCATCAGTCCTTCCAATGAATATTCAGGACTGATTTCCTTTAGGATGGACTGGTTGGATCTCCTTGCAGTCCAAGGGACTCTCAAGAGTCTTTTCCAACCCCACAGTTCAAAAGCGTCAATTCTTCGGCACTCAGCCTGCAAATTAACTTACCTCAATTCAGTCTAGTTTAACTGCAAAATGATTTGCCCTAAACTTTAGGCTTTTGATTTTCACAGCATTTTTATTTTATTTTATTTTGCAATGGTAAAGTGAAAAATTATAAACAGGGATTACATAATGCAAAACACCTGGAGGCAGGCACACTTTTCAGTCCCAGAGTGCCTGTTAGACAATGACTGTGTCGGAAAAATGCCTTGAACTGAGTTAGTTCTCTTACAAAAAGAACATTAACAGCCGCAAACTGCCTTCCCCACCAAACTATATACTCAAATGTATAGCCTTTCTTATCTTTATAGACTTTGCACCCAGAGGGACTCTTGGAGATCACCTAGGCCATAGTTTTCCAAGGGACAATAAAGAGGTCACCCTTATGAGAACTGGGAAGATTGGGAGAGACACTTGTAATGCAGATTCTGAGGCCTTAACCAGGCCTGCTGAGTCAGAATTTCAGACCTAGGAATCATATTGGCTTCATGGTGTTGGGTAAGTTAGCTAACCTTTTTAAGGTTGAGTTTCTACATCTATAAAATGGGGATAATAGTACGTACTTCTTAAGATTTTTAGGAGGATCAAAGAAAATGCTGTAGTCAAGTGTCCAACACAGTGCCTGGCATAAAAATGATTTCTGAACTGAGTTATATAATTAAGGCTGTCACTTGATTCCAGGGAGCCCAGCACCAGGGGAATACATAATACCACTCCACCTGCCATATGAGACATCGGTCAGGTACAACAGCTTAATTATGATAATGGTCTTAATATCAGCAACATGATTGTTGAATGTTTTAAGTGCCAGGTACTGATCTAAGCACTTAGCTAACATTAACAAATTAAATTTTCATAACAATCCTGTGAAGTAGATATTTTTTTAGACCCATTTTACAGATACGGACAATGAGGCACAGAGCAGTTAAGTAACAGGCTAAAGTTAGAGCTTCCACGTGGCAGAGCCAGGATTTAGTTTACAAATCTAAATAGTTTGTAACAAAAAGATTTGCCCAGGCTTGCTCTCCCTAAAATAAAAGAGAAGGGACCTCAAGTCCCAAAGCAGCCTTGTTTCTTGATGAATGTCAGCTATTCTGCCTCAGAGTGATAGCTGAAGCTGCGATCCCAAGTGAATTGTGGATCCTAGCAAAGCTGGCTCTAATGCTCTTACCAGTAGTGTATTTGGATGGAACAAAGGGAAACACTAGGCTTAGGGCAGATGGACATCTTCTGGAGAAAGCAGTCCAGGCGGGAAGCCTGGAGGGACCGTGAATAGCGTAGCTTCTTTTAGCCTAAGCCAACCTCAGCTTTAGAGCCTTCATGCAACCTATTTCCTATTGCCCAGAATTCTCCCTGGGCTCCTTTATCCTTCAGGTCCTATGCTTTACATCCTCAGAGAGGCCCTAATCTGATAATTTCATTTGAAATAAATGTCCTGTCCCATCCCCCATTCTCAATTATTCTCTGTAATAGCCCACTCTTTAGTTCCCACTAGCACTATGAATTTAATGATTTTTAGAAATCTTTCATCTGTTTAATGATCTTCCTCACTGCTTCAGGAGGGCAGAAACCATGTCTGTCTCATTCTCGGCTGTAAACTCCAGAACTCGATCGTAAACAATGTCTGGCACATAATTGATTCCATCAGAACTTGTTAAATGCTGGTGAATATGATGAAAAACCTGAGTAGACACCCTGGCCTTGTCCTCTCCTGCTCACATTGACTCCCATTCCTCACTACTTCACCCTATATCTTTCTGTTTGACGGGAATCACAAGCTAAGGCCCTTGAATAAGGCACAGACCTGTTTTCTGTACCTGTCAGGCTTAAGTTATAGCTTCCAGGTGGTAGAGCCAGGATTTGAACCCAGAGAACCTAAATAGTTTATAACAGTAAGATTTCTCCCACTCTCCATCCCGTCTTTATCACAAAGTATCCACATATTATGGGAGGAAGGCTGAACCCAGTACAGAAGAGTGACCTGAACAGGATGGTTAAAAAAAGAAAAACCTAAATGTTATTACGAGTAACCAGCTTTGGAGCTCCAAAGCCTTCGATCCTACCTAGAGATTGTCATACTGAGTGAAGTGAGACAGAGAAAGAGAAATATCTCATGACTTTCCTTACATGTTGAATCTAAAAAGAATGATACAAATTAACTTACAAAACAGAGACACATAGACAGTAGCGAATGAACTTATGGTTGCTGGGGGAGGAATGGGGGGAGGCATAGTTAGGGAGTTTGGGATGGACACTGCCGTATTTAAAATGGATAACCAACAAGGTTTATAGCACATGGAATATATACTACATATATGTATAGCACATGGAACTCTGCTCAGTGTTATGTGGAAGGCTGGATGGGATGGGAGTTTGGGGGAGAATGGATCCATATACATGTATCCCTGAGTCCCATCGCTGTTCACCTGAAAATATCATAATATTGTTTGGTAATTGACTACGTGTGTGTGTGCTAAGTCGCTTCACTGTGTATGACTCTTTGTGACCCTGCAGACTGTAGCCCAACGGACTCCTCTCTGTCCATGGGATTCTCCAGGCAAGAACTCTGGAGTGGGTTGCCATACCCTCCTCCATGGCTTCCCAATTCAGGGACTGAACCCGCATCTCTTATGTCTCCCGCATTGGCCGGCAGGTTCTTTACCACTGGCGCCATCTGGGAAGCCCACAATTGGCTATACCACAATACAAAATAAAAAGTTAAAAAAAAAAAAATCAACAACAAAGCCTTCAGTCCTAGAAAGAAAAATAGAATAGATTCAGTCATTTACACTACAGGGAGCAGTGTTTTCTTCAAACCAGAACCAGCTTCATTAGCCACTAAATACAGTCCATTGAGTGATATCCAAGGTTTGAGCCAATTAAACCACAGCTGAGATCATGGCTGGTGACAAATAGTGGCAGAGACAAGACCCCAGAGCCCCATCTCACACCCCAGCTGTAGACAATCCATAGTCTATTGACTTTGGCAAGAAAAAATAGTGAAACACTTTGGGGACAGGGGAGTAACTTTGCTGCTGAATGTCTTCTTCCCCTGCAGAGTCCTAAGAAAGTAAAAGTGGTAACTCGAATCACTTCAAAATGGCAAATGGTACAATTCAATGAGGAAACCAGGCTTGCACAATTATTAAAACAGCAGAATCTCCCAGAAGCCAATTCCTAGAAATAAAATGCCAACCACAATACAAGTCATTAAAAAACGTTTGGAGTAGGAATTTCCAGTTTGATAGAAATCATCCACTTAGTGTTCAGAGAGAAAAGAACAGCATTAACCCAAGTCCTTATACTTGCTGTGTTGCTGAGACTTGGAATTAATTATTCAACTAAAGAATTGCTCAGAAATTCATTTGACATTTTTTAGCTCTGTGACCCTGGGCATGTTACTTGACTTCTCTGGTCTTTATATGCTCTAAAATGGAAATAATTGTCATTCATATTTGCCTCAGCTGGTACAAAGACTAAACAAATTATAATATATGTAAGTGCCTAGCACAGTGTCTGACACATAGTAAATGCTATGAAAGTGTTGAAAACCAATTATTCTTTGCAGATGTTGATATGGTTGTTGCAAATGTGGCTTACAATGGAAACTGCACACATCTCCATCACATTGAATCCTATGACCAGTTTGCTTTTCCATTTTCATCCTAGAACAACCTCAGGGTAAGGATTCAGTCTCTTTCTCTGTGTATCCTGGTGCCAGCAATGAAGTGAAGTTGCTCAGTCGTGTCCGACTCTTTGCGACCCTGTGGACTGTAGCCTACCAGGCTTCTCCATCCATGGGATTCTCCAGGCAAGAATACTGGAGTGGGTTGCCATTTCCTTCTCCAGGGGAATCTTCTGGACCCAGGGATTGAACCCAGGTCTCCCGCATTGGAGGCAGACGCTTTAACCTCTGAATAATAATAAACATTCAGTAAGTATCTGTGATGAATAAACAAAGGCATACTACTCTGAGGTTATAAAATGAATAACACACAGTCCTTGCCCTTGAAGAGCTCATATCCACTGGGGGAGAAAGACATTAAACAAAACTCCATCATATTATGGATTAGAATTCTTAAAGAGGTATGAAAACATGCTGTCAGAATTGGCTTAGCTTGGGGTCATGAGGGAAAAGGTGATGTGTAAAACAGACTCAAAGGAGGAGAGGACTTTGGCCAATTGAAGGTTGCATAAAAGAGGTGTATCTCAACTGCGTTTGAAGGATGAGTAGGAGTTGGCCAGATGAAGAAGGAAAAGAGGACTCTGGACAAATGAAGCAGCATTCATGCACTCCAGACTCTTGTGTGGGGCGAGCACATGGATCTGCATAAATGGAAGAGAGACATTTCACCATCAGCCTATAAATTCCTGTAGAACAGAGGTCAGCAAGATTTTTCCTAAAAAGGGCTAAATAGAAAATATTTTCAGCTTTGTGAACCATCTAGTCTGTCACAACTACTTAGCTCTATCACTGTAGCAAGAAATCAACCATAGATAACATGTAAACAATGACACAGGCAGGTTCGGCCCGGGGAAGGCTGGATTTGACCCATGGGCCCTAGTCTGCCACCTCCTACCACAGAGCAAAGAACAAAGAAACTGCCCTCCGGCTTCCCAAGGACTCAGTGCACACAGGTGCCCAACCCATAGGACTTATGCTCAGGAGTCTTCACATGATCAGACGTACTCTTTGCATGGATTTGTTGTGTTACAAATTTTGTCAAAACTTAGAGGCTAAAATCATTAATAGCTTTGATGATTTCTGTAGGTCAGGAAGAAATTTGGGCAATTCTGGTTCAGAAGCTTTTATGAGGTTGTAGTCATGGGCTGCAGTTATCTGAGCTCTACTGGGGCTACAGAATCTACTTCCAATAAAAGTAGTTGATAAGAGGGTGCTGGCTTTGGCAGGTGGCCTCAGCTCTTCTCCATATGGCTTCTTTGAGTGTCCCCCACAACACCATGTCCAGCTTCCCCCAGAGCAAACACTCTAAGGGACCAAGGTAGAAGCCATGGCCTAGCCTAGGACTTGCATACTGCCACTTTTGCCATGTTATCCATCCTACAGACATGGATTTAATATGGGAACAGTATCTGAATATACAAGGCCTGAACACTTGGAGGCAAGGATTACTGGAGGTTATGTTGATGCCGGCTACCACACTCTTTCTCCATAACCTACGGCAACATGTGCTTCACTCTTTTCCTAATCTTCTCTCCCCTCTTTCAGCCAAATGCTACCACAGAACCTTCAGAGAATTTGAACATCCCAAACACTCATATTACCCATAAAAGACAATAAGAAGATCTCTTGGATAAAATGGAAACGTTAAAAGTTAAATGAGTCCTTGCTACTTTACCCAGAGCATGAGAGAGACTAGAACACAAATACAGGAAGTTCATGTCTGAAATTCTCCCTGAAGGAAACAGTTTATTGGAGAAACCATTAGTTGCTCCCCAACAATAAACTTTCATCCCAGCTTCCTCACATACAGGTGAACTGCATGAAATAGCCAATTACTTCGCTCTTCACCTTCCATAAGTGAAACAGCTTACTGTTCTCCAAACAAACCCAGAGGGGCTATTTGAGAAAAAGGGGTGACCAATTATTTGCACCCTATCAAACTATTTGCAACTTAAGGTTCTAACACTTTAGAGCTGACAAGCCCTTACCTTTCTTTCTGGCCTCCAGCTTGGTCCAGCATCCCTTCCCCCTGCACTCCTGACCAACAACCTTCCCGTTTCTGTTCACAGGTACCACAGGTCCTTTCTGGCTAGGCAGGGCCTTGGGAGAAGCTAGGTGACGTTTCTTGGGAGGACCTCTTCAGCTGGTGCACAGAGGCACTGTCTTGTGGCTAGGGGGAAAGAGAGTTTTGTTTCGCTTGCTCAGTAGACAGTTGACAGAGAAGTAAGGATGACAAGGAGGGACAGGATACTGTATGACCCAGCTCCAACTGCTGGACTTCTCTGAAATCCTATAACCAAGAAGATGAGGGCCAGCAGCTGAGAGAGACAACTTGTTGAGATATAGATGACTCTGGTCAAAACTAGTGTTTCTTGGGGATTCAGATGACAAACTGTGGCAGAGAAGTGGGACCATCCTCCATAACTCTCAAGACCCAGTAACACACAGGGATGCTGAGTCTCAGGAACTAGGGCACATTGTGAGGAAGCTCCCCAGCACTGACATTGCTGTTCTCACAATTAGGATAGCCAGCAGAAGCAGCAGCAAGGCTGCCTAAACAGTGTTGAGAGCTGAGGTGTCCACCAAGAGGGAAACCACAGTACATGACACGTGCCTGTACCATACACGTAGGTTATGGGGAACACTTTGGCCCCGTGATGCGAAGAGCCAACTCATAAGACCCTGATATTGTGAAAGACTGAAGGCAAAAGGAGAAGGGGTGACAGAGGATGAGATGGTTGGATGGCATCACTGACTCAGTGGACGTGATTTTGAGCAAACTTCCGGGAGATAGTGAAGGACAGAGGAACTTGGCATGGTGCAGTCCAGGGGGTCGCGAAGAGTGGGACACAACTTAGCAACCGAATAATAACCAAAGCTATTCCATGGAGACACCTGGAAATGACCCAGGCACCTCTCAGTGAGGGAGACAAACTCCTATAATTTGACATGTAGGTGCCTGCAGTGATGTTTTGGGGTATTCATATAAATGTGAAATGAAGTAAAAGTGTCAGTCACTCAGTCTTGTCTGACTCTTTACAACCCCATGGACTGTAGCCTACCAGGCTCCTCTGTCCATAGAATTCTTCAGGTAAAATTACTGGGGAGGGTTGCCATTCCCTTCTCCAGGGGATCTTCCTGACCCAAGGATTGAACCCAGGTCTCCTGCATTGCAGGCAGATCCTTTACCATCTGAACCACTAGGACTTCACTATAATAGTTAAGAGCATGGATTTTGGAGTCAGACTAACTGGATTTGATTCGCAGTGTGGCCCTGGGCCAGAGACCAAACCTCTCTGAGCCTATTTTTCCTTATCTGTAAATTGGAGATAATAATACATTATTTCAGAGAGTTACTGTGACTATTCCAGGAATTATGAATGTAAAATCCTTAGAACAGTGTCTCGCACATAATAACCACCACATAACAGTTGAAAAAGATGTTTCATTCTCCAAATTTGATGATGAAGCCTGAAACAAACTTATTACATGGGATTAAACTTGCCTCCTCTACTACAGAACCTGTTGCCTGTTTGAAAATTCTAGTTATTACAATTTCTTTCTGGTCAGGCAACTTTCCTCCTTGCCACTTTTCCACATCAGTTTCAGTTTTTCTCTGAGATATTCCAAAATAAACCTTTCTCATGGTAACAGCTCATTGAGATACTTCTCAGGAGCTCCCTGAGTTTTCTCTTCTCCATGCTGAGCAGCCCCAGATCTTTCAGCCATTCCCTGGAAACCTGGCCCCCGGGCCCCTTTTCATTCCAGGTGCATGCCTCTGAATGCATTGCAGATGCTCAGCACTGGAGAGGGATGCGGACTCCAAGCAGACAGCCTGGACACTGTCTCCAGGAGACCTTCCCTTTCACATGAACGCATGCTCCTTACAGGAAAAAATGTCAGATGAACTCAATCGTTTCAAATTAATTTTGTTTGGGAGAGCAAAGAAAAGGGAATTTCCAAACAGGGCCAAGGTCTTTGTCAAAGCGGTTCCTCTAAGATAGAGATGGACAACTGGCTGCCTGGAGAGGGGCCAGCTGGAAAGTGTAACCCTGTCCAGGGACACGAGCCAGCGCTGGCTCCTCCTCTTGGGAGGTGAGAAGGAAAAGCTAGTTTCCTCAGTAGAGCTAAGCAGAGAGTGTGTGCACCGGGAATAAATAAAACTTCTTGTACCTGGCACGGGCCATAACTCCTGCCCTCCGCTGGGACAGATGCCTCCCTCCCTCCCTTTCACTATCAGAAGCCTCGGATAGCATTTGTTGGGCCCTCACCTTCAGGACAGGAAGCTGCCAGCACATTTTTGGCTTTTACTAGCTCAGGACTTTCTAAATGGTTTTCTTTTATGGGCCTGAGAGGTAGAAGAATTGGAGGTAGGAGAGAGCATGGAAAACATCATTTTGGTTTCAATGAGACTATTTTCTGAAGAATGACAGTTGAAACTGTCTACGGTTGTTTTGTGTTTGGCAGTATTTAATAAAGATTCTACCCAAGGACTGTTTTGGAAATAAGAACTCTTCATTTTTTTTTAAGGTACCCTTATTATAAAAGTAAAGCCTGCTCATCGAAAGGGGTAAAAAGCTATCAACCAACTTTGGATAGTTCAACAACCCAAAGGCAACCTTCATTAACACTTCAGTGCATCTCCTGGCAGAATGTGTCAGTTTTTTGTCTCTTTTCCAAATAATTATAATCATAGTTTACAAAACACAATCTCAAATTATTCACACATTTTATGAACATTTATTCTATTAGTATATCCTTTACACGAATGTATTTTTTACAGTTCTATTAAGATGTAATTCATGTACCATATGAATTTAGATTTGCCCATTTAAAGTATACAGTTTGGTGGTTTTTAGCATACACAGAATTGTGCAACTGTCACCATAATCAATTTGAGGGCCTATTATCCTAAGAAGAAGGCTTGTGCCCGTAAGCAGTCATTCCCCATCTCCAACCCCGCCCCAACCCCAGCCTTAGGCATCCACCCTGTCTCTATAGATCTGTCAATTCGGGACATTTCATATAAATAAAATGATACAATATATGGTCTATTGTGACTGGATTCTCTCACTTAGCATATTTTTGTAAACGCTCATCCATGTTATAGCAAATGTCAATAATTCATCCCTTTAGTGAAGGGAAGTGAAGTGAAGTCGCTCAGTCCAGGCTCCTCTGTCCATGGGATTTTCCAGGCAATAGTCCTGGAGTGGATTGCCATTTCCTTCTCCAGGGGATCTTCCCAACCCAGGGATCAAACCTGGGTCTCCCGCATTGTAGACAGACGCTTTACCATCTGCGCCACCAAGGAAGTCATATTGTCAAATAATATTATATTATATGGATATGCTACATTTTATCAGTTTGTCATTTGGTGGACATTTGTGTTGCTCCAACTTTTTAACTATTATAAATAATGCTGCTGTGAACATTTCTGTACAAATATGTTTTTATTTCTCTTGGATATACACCTGGGAGTGGAATGGCTAGATCATAGAGTAACTCTATGTTTAACCTTCCGTGGAACTCATGTATGGGATTCCCTGGTGGCTCAGACCATAAAGTATCTGCTTGCAATGTGGGAGACCCAGGTTCAATCCCTGGGTCGGGAAGATCCCCTAGAGAAGTAAACGGCAACCCACTCCAGTACTCTTGCCTAGAAAATTCCATGGATGGAGGAGCCTGGTGGGCTACAGTCCACTGATGTATTGTTTTCCAAATTGTCTGCATCATTTTACATTCCACCAGCAGCATATGAGGGTTCTAATTTCTCCACATCCTTGTCAGCACTTGATATTATTTGTCTTTCTTAGTATAACCATCCTGGTAGGTATAAAATGTACCTCATTATGGTTTTGATTTGCATTTCCCTAATGGCTAATGATGTTACGATGCAATACTGCTGCTGCTGCTAAGTCACTTTAGTCATGTCCGACTCTGTGCGACCCCATAGACGGCAGCCCACCAGGCTCCCCTATCCCTGGGATTCTCCAGGCAAGAACACTGGAGTGGGTTGCCATTTCCTTCTCCAATGCATGAAAGTGAAAAGTGAAAGTGAAGTCGTTCAGTCATGTCCAACTCTTCCCGACCCCACGGACTGCAGCCTACCAGGCTCCTCCATCAGTGGGATTTTCCAGGCAAGAGTACTGGAGTGGGGTGCCATTGCCCTCTCTACAATGCAATACTACTCAGCCATAAAAAGGAATAAAATAATGCTATTTGCAGCAACATGGATGCAACTAGAGATTATCATAAGTGAAGGAAGTCAGAAAGAGAAAGACAAATACCATATAACATCACTTATATGTGGAATCTAAAATATGGCACAAATGAACCTATCTACAAAACAGAAACAGACTCACAGACACAGAGAACAGACCTGTAGTTGCCAAGGGGGAGGGGTGGGAGAGGGAAGGACAGGGAGCTTAGGACTAGCAGATGTGAACTATTATATATAGAATGGATAAATAATGAGGTTCTACTGTATAGCACAGGGAACTATATTCAATATCCTATGATAAACCATAATGGGAAAGAATATTAAAAAAGAATATCTGTATGTGTATAACTTAGAGTCACTTTGTTGTATAGCAAAGACTGGTGCAGCATTGTATACCAACTATACTTCAATTAAAAGAGAGAAATGCAAATCAAAGGTGCAGTGAGGTACCACCTCACACCAGTCAGAATAGCCATCATTAAAAAGTCTACAAATATGAATGCTGGAGAGGGTATTAAAAAAAGGGAACCCTCCTCCACTGTTGTCGTGAAGTGAAAGCCTCTCACTCGTGTTCGACTCTTTTGCAACCCCATGGACAATACAGTCCATGGAATTCTCCAGGCCAGAATACTGGAGTGGGTAGCCTTTCCCTTTTCCAGAGGATCTTCCCAACCTAGGGATCGAACCCAGGCCTCCCACATTGCAGGTGGATTCATTATCAGCTGAGCCACAAGGGAAGCCCAAGAATACCGGAGTGGGTAGCCTATTCCTTCTCCAGGGGATCTTCCCGACCCAGGAAATAAACCAGGGTCTCCTGCACTGCAGGTGGATTCTTTACCATCTGAACTATCAAGGAAGCCCTCCACTGTTGTTGGGAACATAAATTTGTGAAGCCACTATGGAAAACAATATGGAAATTCCTCAAAAATTAAAAAGAGATTTGCCATATGATCCAGCAATCCCACTCCTGGGTGTATATCTAGACAAAAATATAATTTGAAAAGATCCATGCACCCCTCTGTTCACAGCAGCACTATTCACAATAGCAAAGATATAGAAACAACCTAAATATCCATCGACAGATGAGTGGATAAAGAAGGTGTGGTGTGTATATATACTACAATGGAATACTACTCAGCCATGAAAAGAATGAAATAACGCCATTTGCAGCAACATGGGAAGGCCTAGAGATTGTCATACTTAGTGAAGTAAATCAGAAAGAAAAAAACAGATACCATGTTATATCGCTTATATGTGGAATCTAAAATAAGACACTAAAGAACTTATCTATGCAAAATAAACAGACTCAAAAGCATAGAAAATAGATTTGTTGCCAAGGGGGTTGGGTGGGATGGTTTGGGAATTGGGGATTAGTAGATGCAAACGATTATATATAGAATGGATAAACAACAAAGGACTACTGTATAGTACAGGGAACTATATTCAATGAAAGTGAAAGCATTAGTCACTCAGTCATGCTCGACTCTTTGTGACCCCATGGACTGCAGCCCACCAGGCTCCTCTGTCCATGGGATTTTCCAGGCAAGGATAATGGAGTGGTTTGCCATTTCTTTCTCCAGGGGACCTTCCCAACCGAGGAATCAAACCAGGGTCTCCTTCACTACAGGCAGATTCTTTACCGACTGAGCAATAAGCCATAATTGAAAGGAATCTGAAAAAGAATATAACTGAATCACTTTCCTGTACAGCAGAAATTAACAAAACATTGTAAATGAATTATTCAATTAAATACATTTTAAAAAATAAAACAAAATTTAGGTGTTTTTATTGATTTACATTCTTTTCAGCAGTATACTGTTGGCCCTCGGTATCCACAGATTCAACCAACCTTGGGTCAAAAATATTCAGAAATAAAACTCCAGAAAGTTCCAAAAGGCAAAACTTGATTTGCTGCACAGTGGTAACTATTTAAGTAGTATTTACAGGCATATTTCTGAGATATTTTTGGCTTGGTTGCAGACCGCTAAAATAAAGCAAATATCGCAATAAAGCAAGTCACATGAATTTTTTTGTTTCCCAGTGCATAAAAAAGTGATCCTAATTCTATACCATAGACTGTTATCTGTACAATAGTAGTGTGTCTAAAAAAGTACATAACTTAATTAAAAGTATTGTTTAAAAAAAATGCTATCATCTGAGACTTCAGGAATTGGTGAAATTTTTGCAATAGTAACAAAGATCACTGAACACAGATCACCATAACAAGTATGATCATAATGAAAAAATGCAAAATATTACAACAATTATCAAAATGTGACACAGAGACAGGAAGTGAGCAGATGGTATTTGGAAAATGGCACCAATAGGTTGCTCAGTACAGGGTTGCTACAAACCTTCAATTAATGCAGTTCAGTTCAGTTCAGCCACTCAGTCATGTCCAGAACCCATGGACTGCAGCATGCCAGGCTTCCCTGTCCATCACCAACTCTTGGAGTTTAAACTCATGTCCATTGAGTCAGTGATACCATCCAAACATCTCATCCTCTGTCGTCCCCTTCTCCTCCTGCCTTCAATCTTTCCTAGGATCAGGGTCCTTTCAAATGAGTTAGCTCTTTGCATCAGGTGGCTAAAGTATTGGAGTTTGAGCTTCAGCATCAGTCCTTCCAATGAATATTCAGGATTGATTTCCTTTAGGATGGACTGGTTGGATCTCCTTGCAGTCCAAGGGACTCTCAAGAGTCTTCTCCAACACCACACTTCAAAAGCATCAATTCTTCAGC
The DNA here is from genome assembly GCF_014754425.2 of Oryx dammah. Taxonomy (NCBI): domain Eukaryota; kingdom Metazoa; phylum Chordata; class Mammalia; order Artiodactyla; family Bovidae; genus Oryx; species Oryx dammah. Next base: position 75,778,853 of record NW_024070212.1, read on the forward strand.
GCACAGTTTATAGTCCAACTTTCACATCCATACATGACTACCAGAAGAACTATAGCTGTGACTAGATGGACCTTTGTTGGCAAGGTAATGTCTCTGCTTTTTAATATGCTGTCTAGGTTAGTCATAACTTTTCTTCCAAGGAGCAAGCGTCTTTTAATTTCATGGTTGCAGTCACCATCTGCAGTGATTTTGGAGCCCCCCAAAATACAGTCTGTCACTGTTTCAACTGTTTCCCCATCTATTTGCCATGAAGGGATGGAACCAGATGCCATGATCTTAGTTTTCTGAATGTTGAGTTTTAAGCCAACTTTTTCATTCTCCTCTTTCACTTTCATCAAGAGGCAGTTTAGTTCTTCTTTGCTTTCTGCCATAGGTGTGGTGTCATCTGCATATCTGAGCTTATTGATATTTCTCCCGGCAATCTTGATTCCAGCTTGTGCTTCTTCCAGCCCAGCGTCTCACATGATGTACTCTGCATATCAGTTAAATAAGCAGGGTGACAGTATACAGCCTTGACGTACTCCTTTCCCGACTTGGAACCAGTCTGTTGCTCCATGTCTAGTTTTAACTGTTGCTTCTTGACCTGCATACAGATTTCTCAGGAGGCAGGTCAGGTGGTCTGGTATTCCCATCTCTCTCAGAATTTTCACAGTTTGTTGTGATCCACACAGTCAAAGGCTTTGGCATAGTCAATAAAGCAGAAATAGATGTTTTTCTGGAACTCTGTTGCTTTTTCGATGATCCAACGGATGTTGCCAATTTGATCTCTGGTTCCTCTGCCTTTTCTAAATCCAACTTGAACATCTGGAAGTTCACGGTTCATGTACTGTTGAAGCCTGGTTGGAGAATTTTGACCATTACTTTGCTAGCGAGTGTGGTTGTTTGAATATTCTTTGGCATTGCCTTTCTTTGGGATTGGGATGAAAACTGACCTTTTCCAGTCCTGTGGCCACTGATGAGTATTCCAAATTTGCTGGCATATTAAGTGCAGCACTTTCACAGCATCATCTTTCAGGATTTGAAATAGCTCAACTCGAATTCCATCACCTCTACTAGCTTTTTCCTTAGTGATGCTTCCTAAGGCCCACTTGACTTCACATTCCAGAATGTCTGGCTCTAGGT